>NW_007377930.1:160160-188181 GCF_000475195.1 Diaphorina citri | reverse complement strand
AGAAAGTACTCTGTTGAATGATTTGTAATGAAATAGATCCTAATATTAGATCTTTCTTGAGATTCTAAAAAGCTCAATTAAACTATTTATATTCAGCCCTCTCTCCTGCTACTCGTCCTGCCGTATTTACTTCTCTCTTTACTGCTTGAGAAGTGAAGGCAGAAGTTGTGTTTATATTCAGCTCACTTCCCTTCCTAAACTACTTCTCCAAGCTGCCCTGGTCACGTAAAACTTTTTAAAATCGTACAAAACACACAACACAAATGATTCGGAGCTGCATGAATGTAAACGCCTTCCTGCCCCTTCACTTCTCCTCGTCATGCCGGTCCTTTGACTCGTGCACAAAAAACCGACAATAAGGGGAGCACAGGGCAGGAGCAGTGGCAGTAGAAGTGGCGAGGCGAGTGAGGTGTTTACATTCTTGTCATGCCCAATTCCCTGCCCACTTTTCTGGTTTCCTGCTCATTGCCGCAGAAGTGAGCTGAATGTAAATGAGGCATAAAATGAGGCAGTAGATCCGTCCACAAGGGAAGTGACGAATTTCATCCTAAACAGATAAGGTTTTTTCTGGGAACAGCAAGCTTTTTTCTATCCTTGTTTTCTTCGGTTTCGGGACAGTTCTCGCTAACAAACCTCTTTTCACAGATTAAATACTTTAGATTACTCTTCAATGTCATTTCGTCTGAATGACATGTCAACATTTCACCAATGTCCAGTTTTTGCTCTCTATAAAGTAAAGAATAGATAGTAATCTGTTGATAGCTCTACATATGTAGCTACCTACTTACTGGGTAGGTATAGCTACTAATGGTCCAACAAACAGTTCTAATATTATACAAATATACAGTGTGTTATACGTAAAGTGTCGTTCTTCCTATCTTTTAAACGGATTAGACAGACTAGACAGAGAATTGAAAATAAATACGTGTAATACATGGGTTTTTGTTTCGCTTATTTAGACTCAATACTTTAAAAACGGATATTTCTACTTCCCGATGTGGAAAACTTGGACCGATTGCAATACTTTCTAACCATCTAAGCTGCCTACGAAGATAAAAAGAAATATGTATGGATTGTGAACTTTTTTCGTTGGAAAGAAGGAAAGAACCATACCTACCGCTTTCTGATTCCAACAATACCAAAAAGATGGATAATGGATGAAGAAAGACAACACTCTGTATAAAAATCAATTGATGAACACCCTGTATTTGTCTGTCCGATCCTAAAATCATTTGACCCTGAGTTTGCTCCAAATTTTCGATCTTAGAGGTTTTGTGTTTAACTTTGCAATGGAAGTGGTAATAGCTTGGGGCACATAGTATTATTATTATATGGACGTATGATATCCAACTATTAATCAACGACTTTTACCATTATCATGCCTAAGTATAGTCAAGTCTTTCAGATAAGCTCAGCTTATGAATTCCGTCTCCACATTCTTCCAACTTCTTTTACAAATATGAGAAAAGAAATATTATTCATTTATCTATCTGAGCTATGAATTAATTTCTCTATTACAAGATTGACAACTATTTCAAATATTCCCGCCACTCCGATTATTATCCTATTGATAGTAGAGGAATATTGTAGAATTAAACACAATACATGGAATAGCAGTAGGATTATTATTGTTTCTTCAATGGAGAGTTGGAGAGGTAAGTATTTACTTATTATTTTTTATACCTACATATAAGTTTATCTTTTTCTATTACAAGATTGACAACTATTTCAAATATTCCCGCCACTCCGATTATTATCCTATTGATAGTAGAGGAATATTGTAGAATTAAACATACAATACATGGAATAGCAGTAGGATTATTATTGTTTCTTCAATGGAGAGGTAAGTATTTACTTATTATTTTTTATACCTACATATAGGTTTATCTTTTTCAATGGCTTTATTAGGAATAGGTTTCTTCTCAATTAGCTCTTCCATATTTTTTTTTTTCTCAATATTATTGTCCTCAGTTCTTTATATTCGTTTCTTATTGCTCTATGGAGTCAATATTTATTTATGAATTTTATCGGTATCTTCAAGGAAAGTGGAGCTATTGTAGATAAACCATTATGCTGTATGGAGTGATAAGTGTCACTCTCCTTCTAAACACATAATGAGAAAAAGTATGTCTGTGTCATCTAACTATATACATATTATAACTATTCTATAAATCTATAAAGACTATCTCTAGTTAGTAGTTAGCTATAAAAGTAAGTAGGTATGTACCTAATAACATGGACCAAATACCTAAAATAATAATAACAATAAAAATCTATAATGGCAGGACTACAATCAGAGTTTAAACTTGGATTAATCTAGGTATCTGATTGGTTAATAGGTTTGAAATCAATCAATGAGATTACTTCATCCAAGGGACTTGAAACTTTGGTCTCAGACTGTAGGTTTGGCCATTAGTGGGTATCATTGTGTGTGGTATGTCACATTATTCGACGGCGCATTATCATAAATTGTTTCAGGTTCAAATCGGTTCGAAATGTGTGCTGGTTGATTGACAAGATCTGAGCTTTATGTTACCTGTCACCAGTCAGCATTCATTCAATCTTAAGACTCATTCAATAAATGTAGGTACCTACCTATAGATAGAATTGGTATGGGGTCTGTTGTCAGTATAGGTACTAGTATCAGAGGAGAATACCTAGTTAGTCATATTAAAAAGAAATTTGAAGCGGCTTCGATTCCGCCCGGGGCGGATCTTATCCTAAACAGATAAGGTTCGTTTTCGGAACGGCTGGCTTTATCCTATCCTGTATTCCTTATTTAATGTTTTATGCATGTCGTTCGCGCAGCTTCTTCTTCTTTTCATCAAAATCATCAGAAAGAAATGTATTATCCTCCAACTTACCCATATTGCTGCATGAGGAAAAATAAAATTTATTCCACATTAGGATCGATAATATTCATTCACTATTGGGTATGTCAATTGTCAGTAAAAAAAGTCAAATACTCGTATTGGCTAGGTCATATTCTGCATAAGGTCCTTACATTATATTGTCTGCGTCTGGTTTTGAACCCTGGCCACCTCAAGCTATGATTTAGTTATTAAATGAGGTGCAATTAATTTCAAGTATCGATTGGGGAGGGGTGAGCCAATATTCTGCTTTTTTTCGCACACTAATCATACTAATTGAAATAGAGAGGTAATTACATAGTGTACATATAGACTCATATGAAAATTCTCAACTTATGTAGGTTTCCTTTCACTACAATATTCCTGAAAGAAAATCTGACATAAGAGTTATACCATACCTACCTATGCCATATGAAATGAAATTAGGAATTAATCAATCGAGTTGACAAGGGCGATCGCCTTGTAAGCGGTAGGTTGTGGGTTTGATTCCCATCTAAGGCGAACCGAAACTGGAAAAGTTCGTTCTCGAAACGACCGACTGGCTTTCCTTTATCCTTTTTTACTTCTCTCTTCGACTTAGGGACGAACGAAGACAGGATAGGAAAAAGCCATGAGCCGTTCCGAGAACGAACCCTATCTCTTTGTAAAGTTCGCCGTCGGCGGGAATGAAACCCACAACCCAGCGCTTACAAGTATTGAAAGGCGCACGATAGACTTCAAATCAAGAGTAATATATTGTGAAAGGATAAGTAACGTCCTCTGTTATTAGTATTTTGTTATACATAAGTGCATACCTATATATTTATATTATGTATATAGCTGTATATTATGTTATATATATGATTTTATTATGGTGTTCTGGCTCGCAGGATGGAATGTAGGTACCCAAGACATAGGTTAGTTTCACGGCACTCTGCTCCAATATATCAGGGCCAAGGTCACGTGACTTCAAGGTCATTCAAGGCCGTTATGTAGAGCGAGAAAACTTTGAACACCAGATGTGGACAAGTGTAGGATTGGGGAAACTGAGACATGCCAGAGTGAGTTCACGTGTCTGTGTCGTAGCATGCCCACGAGTCTGTGACAGGATATGACAAGTGTAGAACTGGGGATACTGAGACAAGCCAGGGGTTTAGATTTCACTTGTCCACGTCGTAGCATGCCCAATTTTATTACCCATCCTGTAGTGTAGTGTGTCCCTCAACAGATGGGCGAGAGGAGACACAATACTCCCCATTTGAGGTACTGAACTAACACGAGAGCACCTGTGTATGCAGATATCTCAATATGTAAATAATGTAGGTCTAGGTACAAATATAATGTAAATAATACAAAATTTACATTGTACCTACTCCATTGATACTCAGTGATACATCATATGAACTTTACCCTCTCACCTTACTGCTGTATGGAATGGCTAAGTTCACACAGCTTGAATCTTGATAGAATACGGTCAAACCTGGAGAAAATAGAACTCTAAGGACACTGAGACAGACTTTTTTCAAAGAGATTTGGCAGAGGGAACTATAACAACGGAGGTCAAATTGTCCCGAAATTGATTAGAGAAGGACAGGATATTAGAAAGCCAGCCGTCTCGAGAACGAACTCTGTTCATTATTAAGTTCGCCGCTCGGGGAAATCGAACTCGCGACCTATTGCTTACAAGGGAGACCCGCTACTTTCCAAGCTAACTAAGTAGTCTGGCAATTTCCTTGTTTTTGGCTCTAAAAATAATATTCCAAGCTAAGTAAGTAGTCTGGCAATTTCCTTGTTTTTGGCTCTAAAAATAATATTCCAAGCTAAGTAAGTAGTCTGGCAATTTCCTTGTTTTTGGCTCTAAAAATGATATTCCAAGCTAACTAAGTAGTCTGGCAATTTCCTTGTTTTTGGCTCTAAAAATGATATTCCAAGCTAAGTAAGTAGTCTGGCAATTTCCTTGTTTTTGGCTCTAAAAATAATATTCCAAGCTAAGTAAGTAGTCTGGCAATTTCCTTGTTTTTGGCTCTAAAAATAATATTCCAACCTAAGTAAGTAGTCTGGCGATTTCCTTGTTCAAATGGAAGAGGAGCCACCTGAGTTGAAGAATTTTGACTTTTTTTTTTCTTTAAGGCGCTTTAACCGTACGGACAGGATCATTCGCGCCGAATTGACTTATTTACATTTCCTATTTAGAAGATTCTTATACTAAACTGAGATATTTTCTTTAAGAAATGGAACAGTAAAATACATAGAAGATTATACCACAGAGGGTCCCTTATAAAAAATTGGTTTTTCAACACTCCGCGCTGGATAAATATGACAGTGTACTCCGGCACTGATTTAGGTAGGTACGGAGGTTGTCATGGTGTAGAATTTTGTGTTGAGGATGTTGAAGAAAACATCTAAAATCGTAAGACCACCACAATGGTAACTCAGTCTTTCATTAGGTGAATTAAACTACCCCGGTCATATTATTATTCGGCCATTGCCCGTAACATTGCCGATATTGATTTATAGGTATTTTTGAATCAATTATCAAATCTCTGACATCATCTGATTGGCTTAATGATCCTATCGTATTATTTTAGTCTCAATATTTTTTTTAATTTTTATAGTTTTTTCTGAGATAATAAAAAAAAATCATGAGAATCACCAATTAAATAATTACATATTTATGACTTATACAAATTGAAAATATTACTTATTATTTAAGTAGATTTGTACCTCTGCTCATCCTCATCAGTCCGTGGTAGGTAAACGAATATCTATTAAGCTTGGTCGAAAATTTTAACTTACTGCTCGAATAGTATTAAAAAGTGTCTTTACTCCACAGTAGTAGGCCACTTAGGTAGTCCCTACCTCGGTTGGCATTGAACCCACGTCCTCCTCTTTAAAAGTAGAGTTTTATTTTTTGGAAAAGTGTAGCCAACAATATAAATCAATGTAGCCAACAACATTTACCTAGGATTAAGATTATGTTAGAAAGAACACTATTAGATCTTGTTTCATGTTTTCTTAAGATCTTGAAGTGGCCAAATAAGGATTTTATTAACAATATGTACAATTGTACATAGTATTAAAAAGTGTCTTTACTCCACAGTAGTAGGCCACTTAGGTAGTCCCTACCTCGGTTGGCATTGAACCCACGTCCTCCTCTTTTAAAGTAGAGTTTTATTTTTTGGAAAAGTGTAGCCAACAATATAAATCAAATCATTTTCTCTACATGTGTGTGTTCCAATGTTCCATTTACCTAGGATTAAGATTATGTTGGAGAGAACACTATTAGATCTTGTTTCATGTTTTCTTAAGATCTTGAAGTGGCCAAATAAGGATTTTTATTAACAATATGTACATGAAATTAATATGTAGTTAAAATACCTACATAATTACATAGGTATTAATAAATTTTATAAATACAGGGTAACTCACAAGGTGGATATTGGTCGTTTTTTCTTCGTCTTTTCTTCTAAGCACGTGAGGGAAAGTTATTGACTGGAAGGGTAGAAGGTCGTATCTTCTATCAGGCTTAATTAAATGAAGAGGTTTAACAGAGGGAACTGTAACAATGGAGGTCTTGTCCCGAAATCGAAGAGAAGACAGGAGATCTTATCTGTTTGGAATAAAGTATGCCCCGCCCAGGAATCTAACCTGACACTCAGCGCTCACAAGGCAGGCGTACAAACCTCCAAGTTGACAAGACTGGGATTTTAAGGATTATTATGTACCTAAGTCTGGTGTATCAATATTTCTCCTTATATGGCTTCTTCTAATGACTAATAGACCACAATATGCCAATCTCATTGTAGTGTGATAGAGAGATAAACTCAGCCTCATGGAGTATCCTTTGTCATTGATAAACCAGGGGTAGAGTGGATTGGAACACATCACATGACTTCAGGCACACTCCATTTGTCAACGGTCTAGGGTTACCTTACCCTTGAGATCAAATTAATGTGAAGAAACCATTTTTACCGATGAAAATCTGGAGCAAAACTTTTGGAAATATTTCTTATGGCCGGGTTGCCACACATGTTGTTTAGAAGAGGTTTATCAGACCAATAAAATATTGGATTACTATCTTTTATGAAATGAATTAACGAAGCAAGTTTCAAGTTTTTACTGGACGATTATTCATTTTCTTGTCTGTCTATTTGTTTCGCAATAGCTCCAGAACCATTTAAGAAGTTTACCTACAAAGAATGGCAAATCATTCAAATATAAAGCAGTTTGTAACAATATCAATAGAATCAACTCTATTGAAATAAAAACAAATATCATTCAACTGTCAATGTTCATCGATTTGGAATACAAAGAATTTTCCTCGATTTGAAGTTCATTTGTTCCGTAGGGTACCTACATACTTTTTTTTTTCAAGAAAAGCTAATATATAAGAGAAATCTGAGTGTAAAGGTGTGTCCAAACATCGTCGACCGGCCGTCGATCGTCATCGATCGACGATGTGAATCTATGTTATCGAGGCAGTGTGGACGGTTCAGTCAATATCGATTAAAATGACTTTAAATAAGAGATCCCTCAAACCCTATGTAGGAGAAAGTGCAAAGGGCCGCTCCCTTGGATTCTCTTACAACCACATTCGACCGTAATAAAAAGACATGTTTCGCAAAAAAAAAGAAAAAAAAAAAACTTGCGATTTCATTGATTTTAGCGAATCTGGCGGGCGATTTCATCACGAAGGAAACAGAACCTGACCAGATCAATGTCAAAAAACCCGAACAAGTTTTTTAGCCAGGAGCTGTAGGTTTATTACCTGGCCATTATACCTAACATTGCATTCATTATTGAAACCTTTATTTCATTGATTGCATATTTGATATCATTATCATACATACAGGGTGTGTGGAGTGTAGGTGGACATCAGGGATAAATGGGATGCTATATTGTGTAGGATTACATGATCCTCCGGGTCAAATCCTGCCAGGACTCACTCAGAAAAAAAGAACAAATACCTATACTATACGTAGGTCATTATTAGGTGCTCTGCACATTTCATTGATTGCATATTTGATATCATTATCATACATACAGGGTGTGTGGAGTGTAGGTGGACATCAGGGATAAATGGGATGCTATACTGTGTAGGATTACATGATCCTCTGGGTCAAATCCTGCCAGGACTCACTCAGAAAAAAAGAAAAAGAACCTATACTATACGTAGGTCATATTAGGTGCTCTGCACGAATACCCTGCATACTTCAGCTATTGAAAAAAAAAAAATGGAGCAACTAGGGACCTTTCTTTGGAATTACAAAAATATTCCTTTTCACCTCCCAAACACACTGTATATTGGTTTAAAGAAAAAACCGGATTAAAGCTGAATTTAAAATCCCCCGGACAGATAAAATTGGTCTGCGCGTATTTTTATTATTCATATAGGTACTATAGATATTATTATAATTATTATTATTATTTTCATTATTAATAATATTATTTCTTATCAGTTTGAACTGATCTTATGTACATACCTACTTAGAAATCATTAGAGTTGTTAAACGACTTGCTTGAACCTAATTGTATCCACTTTAACACCAAATAGATCAAAGTCCATAATGTTTAGAGTGTTTAGAAGAGGTTTATCAGACCAATAAAATATTGGATTACTATCTTTTATGAAATGAATTAACGAAGCAAGTTTCAAGTTTTTACTCGACGATTATTCATTTTCTTGTCTGTCTATTTGTTTCGCAATAGCTCCAGAATGGTTAGTCCGATTTTGATAGAATTTGGCAAACATATTCAACACAGAATAGAAAATATCCAATCGCATTTTCGGCCTGATCAGGCCTTCCGAGGCCTCGTGGTGGCTGTTTTGATAAGTGAATTTTTGCAGTTCGTTGAAACTCTAGGGTCTCTAGTATTTTCTAAAGAAATTAATTACATATTCTTGTACCAGGTACGCAGAGTTGATTTCCACAGGACCAAGACAACAAAATTATCGAGTTACCTACCTATTTGTCCGGTGCAAGTAGGTATAGCTAATGTGTACAATGTATCTTTTGTCATGTACAAAATGTACATATCCTAGATCCTACCATGTGCAAATAAAACTAATATGTATTCTATTCTATTCTATTCTAAGTAATTCTATTCTATTAACATCAGATTCACCCAAACAGTTAATCCGTGCACACAATCGCATTTTCGGCCTGATCAGGCCTTCCGAGGCCTCGTGGTGGCTGTTTTGATAAGTGAATTTTTGCAGTTCGTTGAAACTCTAGGCACTCTAGGGTCTCTAGTATTTTCTAAAGAAATCCTTCCGAGGCCTCGTGGTGGCTGTTTTGATAAGTGAATTTTTGCAGTTCGTTGAAACTCTAGGGTCTCCAGTATTTTCTAAAGAAATTCTTCCGAGGCCTCGTGGTGGCTGTTTTGATAAGTGAATTTTTGCAGTTCGTTGAAACTCTAGGGTCTCTAGTATTTTCTAAAGAAATTTATTACATATTCTTGTACCAGGTACGCAGAGTTGATTTCCACAGGACCAAGACAACAAAATTATCGAGTTACCTACCAAAGAAATTAATTACATATTCTTGTACCAGGTACGCAGAGTTGATTTCCACAGGACCAAGACAACAAAATTATCTAGTTACCTACCTACAAAAGAAATTAATTACATATTCTTGTACCAGGTACGCAGAGTTGATTTCCACAGGACCAAGACAACAAAATTATCTAGTTACCTACCTATTTGTCCGGTGCAAGTAGGTATAGCTAAATGTGTACAATGTATCTTTTATCATATACAAAAATGTACATTTCCTAGATCCTACCATGTGCAAATAAAACAAATATCTATGTATTCTATTCTATTCTATTCCTAATGTGTACAATGTATCTTTTGTCATGTACAAAATGTACATATCCTAGATCCTACCATGTGCAAATAAAACTAATATGTATTCTATTAAAATAAAACTAAAATAATTATCGAGGAATAATTATTTAATTAAGAATCTTCATTAATTAAAATTAGAAATTTAAAAGACAATTGAGATTTAAAAGACAAATATGTCGAATCTCAATTGTCTTTTAAATTTTTAATGTATTCTATTCTATTCTAAGTAATTCTATTCTATTAACATCAGATTCACCCAAACAGTTAATCCGTGCACAGCATCCTAACCAGATATCTTCCTTATTCAAATGAACTTCACTTCGTCAAGGTCACATTATCAAGGTCATTGCACCTATAGATTATCAGCGGACAGGAATCTTGCAAAGGTCTTCTACTTTTCCTACATCCATAGCACTAGTATTATAATAATAGTACCTATATAGTACTTGGAATTGTATCACTATCGTTTAACTTCTCATGGTTATATCCGATGTCCGGTTGTGATGAAACACCATGATGAAAAATGTATAGCAGCGTCATGGCATGTTGATCGACATCGCACGAAATGGTAAAGTTGCTTCAGGAACGCAGCCTAGGTTAATAAAAATCTCTTTGCCAGCCTATATAGTTAGCGCATCTTGTCTTGTAAGTGCTGGATCACGGGTTTGATTCCTGCCCGAGCCGGATTTTATCCTGAATGGATACGGTTCGTTCTCGGAATGACCTGACCGGCTTTCTCCTATTCTGTCTTCCTTCTCTCTTCGCCTTCGGGACGATGAGACCTTTGAAATGACAGTTCTCTCTATCAAACCTCTTTAAAATAAACCTCTCTGGGGTTTTATAAATAAAAAATAAAGGGAAAAATCTCTCATTAAGATATTTTTTTTTCTTAAGCTTGGCAAGTCGTTTTTTACTATTTTTGCACCTATAGATTATCAGCGGACAGGAATCTTGCAAAGGTCTTCTACTTTTCCTACATCCATAGCACTAGTATTATAATAATAGTATATAGTATTTGGAATTGTATCACTATCGTTTAACTTCTCATGGTTATATCCGATGTCCGGTTGTGATGAAACGTCATGATGAAAATGTATAGCAGCGTCATGGCATGTTGATCGACATCGCACGAAATTGTAAAGTTGCTTCAGGAACGCAGCCTAGGTTAATAAAAATCTCTTTGCCAGCCTAGTTAGCTTGAAGCTTGATGGGTAGCGCGCATCTTGTCTTGTTAGTGCTGGATTACGGGTTCGATTCCTGCTCGAGCCGGATTTTATCCTAAATGGATACGGTTCGTTCTCGGAATGACCGGCTTTCGTTCTCGGAATGACCGGCTTTCTCCTATTCTGTCTTCCTTCTCTCTTCGCCTTCAGGATGATAAGACCTTTGAAATGATAGTTCTCTCTATCAAACCTCTTCAAAAGAAACCTCTCTGGGGTTTTATAAATAAAAACTAAAGGGAAAAATCTCTCATTAAGATATTTTTTCGTAAGCTTGGCAAGTCGTTTTTTACTATTGAGTTTTTCAAGGTGTATTGGCAGGACTACAATCAGAGTTTAAACTTGGTTTAAGTTTAACTCTCGGATTAATCTAGGTATCTGATTGGTTAATAGGTTTGAAATCAACCAATCAGATTACTTCATCCAAGGGACTTGAAACTTTGGTCTCAGACTGTAGGTCTGGCCATTAGTGGATATCATTGTGTGTGGTATGTCACATCATTCGACGGCGCATTATCATAAATTGTTTCAGGTTCAAATCGGTTCGAAATGTGTGCTGGTTGATTGACAAGATCTGAGCTTTATGTTACCTGTCACCACTCAGTATTCATTCAATCTCCAGACTCATTCAATAAATGTAGGTACCTACCTACCTATAGATAGAATTGGTATGGGGTCTGTTGTCAGTATAGGTACTAGTATCAGAGGAGAATACCTAGTTAGTCATATTAAAAAGATATTTGAAGCGGCTTCGATTCCACCCGGGGCGGATCTTATCCTAAACAGATAAGGTTCGTTTTTGGAACGGCTGGCTTTATCATATCCTGTATTCCTTATGCGATGTTTTATGCATGTCGTTCGCGCAGCTTCTTCTTCTTTTCATCAAAATCATCAGAAAGAAATGTATTATCCTCCAACTTACCCATATTGATGCATGAGGAAAAATAAAATTTATTCCACATTAGGATCGATAATATTCATTCACTATTGGGTATGTCAATTGTCAGTAAAAAAAGTCAAATACTCGTATTGGCTAGGTCATATTCTGCATAAGGTCCTTACATTATATTGTCTGCGTCTGGTTTTGAACCCTGGCCACCTCAAGCTATGATTTAGTTATTAAATGAGGTGCAATTAATTTCAAGTATCGATTGGGGAGGGGTGAGCCAATTTTCTCTTTTTTTTTCGCACACTAATCATATTAATTGAAATAGAGAGGTAATTACACAGGTGTACATACATACTCATATGAAAATTTTCAATACAAGTAGTTACCTATAAAATAAACGCAAGGAAACGAAACGGTCTGTATTTTTGATATCCGAGTATAGGTCGATAACTAGCTATGTATAATATAATTATGTAGGTACTTATGTAGTTTCCTTTTCCATACCAAATATACAAATAAAAGGTAACAGAAGTTCCTTTGCCAGCCTAGTTAGCTCGGAGGGTGGCGCGTCTGCCTTGCAGGCGCTAGGTCGTGGGTTCGATTGCCACCCGAGGTGGATTTTATCCTGAACAGATAAGAGATCGGGATACGGTTTGTTCTCGGAAGGGCTGATGGCTTTCTCCGATACTGTCTTCCTTCTCTCTTCGATACGATAAGACCTTGGCATTTTTTCCAACGACTTTACACTTAGGTTGTCTTAAATCTTTTTGTTTGTCTACGTTCAGAAACATTGTAATGTATCACAAACATTGTTTTAAGACATAATGGGTGGCGCCACTTGTGTTTAGTACTTTTGGCACCATTTTCACTTGATGATGTATTAGTGTCCAGATTTTCATGTTCCATAAGTGTAGAGTTCAAAGGCCCAAGGAACTCTAATTAAAATAGGAATAAAAAATAATAACTAAGAGCGAGAGAGAGAGAGAAAGAGAGAGAGAGAGAGAGAGAGAGAGAGAGAGAGAGAGAGAGAGAGAGAGAGAGAGAGAGAGAGAGAGAGAGAGGAAAGGAGAGAGAGAGAGAGAGAGAGAGAGAGAGAGAGAGAGAGAGAGAGAGAGAAAGAGAGAGATAGTTTAGAAACCTATCGGAAAAGGTTCATTCTGAGGTTTGCAAAGTTGAATAATCTTAGAATGTCCTTGGTTATAGGGATAAGAGAAATACCATTCAGACTACTTATGTATAGCATATGTATAGCTACCTACCCACTAGCAAGTAAGTAAAGTTTACCTATTGTATGTAACTCGTAGGTAAATAATAATAACAATACATATGCAATGTTAAGCTTACAGCTATGTATAAGCGCCTGGTATGTAACATTATCCTATTTTATTTAGACTAAAATAGGTACTAAATAACGGTAGGTACCAATTTACATAGTTAACATTAACACTAATCTTTAGTTATTTTACAATGGTAGCGATGACAGGTCCCAATGGATCACTTCAGTTGAGTAATGTTGCGCGTAGTTGGTATTTGGATGGATGACCATATGGGCAATCGCATTCGGAATTTAACAGGCCCACTCAGACAAGGTGAGGTTAATGTGAGGAGGCGGGTAGCCTATAGCCCAACATGTAGGGTAAAACTGTCACCGTAAATATTTGCAGTAAAAAGGTTGCTAACCTATGTATACGTATTTTCATGCAGTGTTTGAGGCATCTCCACCAATAGTACGAGTAGGACAGTAGGTATTAAGTACTTAGTGGAGATTATTCTTAAATTTTCAATAGGTAGAATAGAATAGAATATACCTTGTTTATCCTGCCCGAATAGGACTGAAAAGTCCCTTTACCCCAGCAGTCTAGGTAGAATAGAATAGAATATACCTTGTTTATCCTGCTCAAATGAGACTAAAAAGTCCCTTTACCCCAGCAGTCTAAACAAGGTCTCGTTTATTTTATGGGTTTAACATTGTACAATGCATAATTATTACAATAGACCTTGCTTAATTATAAAAAAAGAAAATAATAATGAGAAGAAGAAAAGAGAAATAGATTAAAATAAAGAAATAGAGTTGAGTAAAGTATGATGATCTTAGTGATGGAGGTGAGATGGATACTATAATGAAATTTGAGGGGATGTACGGGGAGGGATAGGTAATGACGTTATACTCAAGAAGCATTGGGCTTATTCGTGTAGGTTCCTTGCGAACCCTTTGAATCAGACTGGTTCTAGTTATGTATAGCAGACACAGCACCTATGTACAAATTAAATAGAGAGGAATATGTGCCTACCAGGATAGGTAATTATAATTATGTATAGGAATGTAGTAGGTAGATAGGTAGTAGGTAATAGTAGGTAATAGGTAGATGGGTTTTTACTTAATCTTGTATACCTACCGAAGAAAATAATCAGCTTAAAGCTTACTACAATGATAGAAAAAGCACGTCAGTAACTAGGTATTCATTTCATTTGTCTGTGTTTTTCTATTTTGGTTTCCCAACAAGCTATTAGGCGTGTAATTTAAGTCAAGTCGGCAATTAAACCATAATGTAACTACTTGGAAAATATCTTGAATTGTTCTGAGACATATTTATAACAAATTTGTGAAAGAAATTACCTCTGGGATTTATGAAATCCGTGTAGATTTGCAATTCTGCTGGGTCTTGTACAATAATGGTTCAATTTATAATTTATCTTTGTGTTTAGTAAATTAGGTTTATGATTTACAAACACATGTTTTTCGTCTTAATTATTTCACAAATTTCCAACAGCTAATGATAATAAAATAAAAACTACAGGGTGTGGTGAGAAGAAATGACCAATAGGGTGTCACACTCACACTGTTACATGTTTTGAAGAAATTTGGCAAACCTGTACAACAACTGAAGAGTACACCGCCTGACCTAGGGACCTAACAACTCTTACCTTACCCTGTCTACTGTCTGCTCCTAAGTTCATACCTCCATACAACAACCAAAGTACCCTGTACTGTATAATGAACACATGTTTTTCGTCTTAATTATTTCACAAATTTCCAACAGCTAATGATAATAAAATAAAAACTACAGGGTGTGGTGAGAAGAAATAACCAATAGGGTGTCACACTCACACTGTTACAAGTTTTGAGGAAATTTGGCAAACCTGTACAACAACTGAAGAGTACAGGCTGAAGAAAATGTCTGTAGGTACATACCTAATTTTTTGAAATTTCTTGTTCAAAATGTAATTCACACAGGAGTTGTTCTTGAAAGTGATCGACACAAAACAAGGTAGCCCTTTGGTCTTCTCCAGAGAGAGTCTTGAGTGACCTTAATCTATTAACAGAAACCACTGAACAAAGCGAATTGAGAGTAAACAAGCTGGGTCCGTCCCTCCGGGAATTTTTTAGCCCGTAGTTTATTCGATCGTGGTTAAAGGAATGGGTGACTTAAACCTTATATTGGGAATAAAGGGAAAACGGGCTCTAGTCTTGATTTTAAATCATTACATGAAAGTAAAATCGAACAAGCAGGGTCCGTCCCTCCGGGAATTTTTTAGGCCGTAGATTAGAGAAAATCAGTACCTATGTACCTACCTAATTTGTTTAATATTCAGTTTATTATTATTCTTGAATTGATTTTTTAATTTTACTTTCATGTAATGATTTAAAATCAAGACTAGAGCCCGTTCTCCCTTTATTCCCAATATAGTGTGCAAGTCACCCATCCATTTATTGGCTTGTTTTTCGTCTTAATTATTTCACAAATTTCCAACAGCTAATGATAATAAAATAAAAACTACAGGGTGTGGTGAGAAGAAATGACCAACACTCACACTGTTACAAGTTTTGAGGAAATTTGGCAAACCTGTACAACAATTGAAGAGTACAGGCTGAAGAAAATGTCTGTTTGTAGGTACATACCTAATTTTTTGAAATTTCTTGTTCAAAACGAAAAACACCGCCTGACCGGCCTGACCTATAGGGTACACCCCTTACCTTACCCTGTCTACTCCTTAGATGAGCTAAAGTTCCATACTGCAGCCAAAGTAGGTACCCTGTACTGTATATAATGTTAGACGACACCGAAGCGAATACAATAGTCCGTCCCTTATACCTTTTTATTACTATTGTAATAATAAAGGAAGGACGGACTAAAAACACCGCCTGACCGGTCTGACCTATAGGGTACACCCCTTACCTTACCCTGTCTTCTCCTTAGCTCATACTTCCATACTGCAGCCAAAGTAGGTACCCTGTACTGATGTATGATATCCAACTATTAATCAACGACTTTTACCATTATCATGCCTAAGTATAGTCAAGTCTTTCAGATAAGCTCAGCTTATGAATTCCGTCTCCACATTCTTCCAACTTCTTTTACAAATATGAGAAAAGAAATATTATTCATTTATCTATCTGAGCTATGAATTAATTTCTCTATTACAAGATTGACAACTATTTCAAATATTCCCGCCACTCCGATTATTATCCTATTGATAGTAGAGGAATATTGTAGAATTAAACATACAATACATGGAATAGCAGTAGGATTATTATTGTTTCTTCAATGGAGAGGTAAGTATTTACTTATTATTTTTTATACCTACATATAGGTTTATCTTTTTCAATGGCTTTATTAGCTTCCATTTTTTTTTTTTTTTAATATTATTGTCCTCAGTTCTTTAAATTCGTTTCTTATTGCTCTATGGAGTCAATATTTATTTATGAATTTTATCGGTATCTTCAAGGAAAGTGGAGCTATTGTAGATAAACCATTATGCTGTATGGGGTGATGAGTGTCACTTTCCTTCTAAACACATAATGAGAAAAAGTATGTCTGTGTCATCTAACTATAGACATATTATAACTATTCTATAAATCTATAAAGACTATCTCTAGTTAGTAGTTAGCTATAAAAGTAAGTAGGTTTGTACCTAATAACATGGACCAAATACCTAAAATAATAATAACAATAAAAATCTATAATGGCAGGACTACAATCAGAGTTTAAACTTGGTTTCAGTTTACCTCTCGGATTAATCTAGGTACCTATCTGATTGGTTAATAGGTTTGAAATCAACCAATCAGATTACTTCATCCAAGGGACTTAAAACTTTGGTCTCAGACTGTAGGTCTGGCCATTAGTGGATATCATTGTGTGTGGTATGTCACATTATTCGACGGCGCATTATCATAAATTGTTTCAGGTTCAAATAGGTTCGAAATGTGTGCTGGTTGATTGACAAGATCTGAGCTTTATGTTACCTGTCACCAGTCAGTATTCATTCAATCTCCAGACTCATTCAATAAATGTAGGTACCTACCTATAGATAGAATTGGTATGGGGTCTGTTGTCAGTATAGGTACTAGTATCAGAGGAGAATACCTAGTTAGTCATATTAAAAAGAAATTTGAAGCGGCTTCGATTCCGCCCGGGGGCCCGGGGTAGATCTTATCTTAAACAGATAAGGTTCATTTTCGGAACGGCTGGCTCTATCCTATCCTGTATTCCTTATGCAATGTTTTATGCATGTCGTTCGCGCAGCTTCTTCTTCTTTTCATCAAAATCATCAGAAAGAAATGTATTATCCTCCAACTTACCCATATTGCTGCATGAGGAAAAATAAAATTTATTCCACATTAGGATCGATAATATTCATTCACTATTGGGCATGTCAATTTTCAGTAAAAAAAGTCAAATACATTTCACGTACTGGAACGGCTGGCTCTATCCTATCCTGTATTCCTTATGCAATGTTTTATGCATGTCGTTCGCGCAGCTTCTTCTTCTTTTCATCAAAATTATCAGAAAGAAATGTATTATCCTCCAACTTACCCATATTGCTGCATGAGGAAAAATGAAATTTATTCCACATTAGGATCGATAATATTCATTCACTATTGGGCATGTCAATTGTCAGTAAAAAAAAAAGTCAAATACATTTCTCGTATTGGCTAGGTCATATTCTGCATAAGGTCCTTACATTATATTGTCTGCGTCTGGTTTTGAACCCTTTGAGAATAATCAAGTTATGTCATGACTACTTGTAGGTTTTGTATTACACAAATGAACGATATGTACCTACTGGAATGATAGACTGTTCGAGAAGTTCTGGACCTAGCCCAGAGAAAAAGACACCAAAATCATCAAAACCTGCCAAGTTATGTCATGACTACTTGTAGGTTTTGTATTACACAAATGAACGATATGTACCTACTGGAATGATAGACTGTTAGAGAAGTTCTCGCCCAGAAAAAAAGGCACCAAAATCATCAGAACTTGCCTCGGTAACTTGCTGTTTTAAGTTCGTACTCGTAAAATTTTTGTATCCAAAACCAAATGTCAGCCCAAAGCAATCACCCTAGGGCTGATTGAGAGGCTGACGAAAAACGCCGATCCATTCTGTACACGGGAAAAGGCGAAGAAAAAGGTCATACCTTATCTTAGTTGAACTCGGGTTCGATTTCCTGCCCCCGGGAGTATCTTTATCCTAAACAGATGAGGATTGATTTCATGAAGATAACACCTTCGTTGTTGTTAAAGTTTTGAGTTCGTACTCGTAAAATTTTTGTATCCAAAACCAAATGTCAGCCCAAAGCAATCGCCCTAGGGCTGATTGAGAGGCTGACGAAAAATGCCGACCCCGTCTGAACATGGGAAAAGGCGAAGAAAAAGGTTATACCTTATCTTAGTTAAATTCGGGTTCAATTTCCGCCAAGGAGGATCTTTATCCTAAACAGATGAGGATTGATTTCATGAAGATAATACCTACGTTGTTGTTAAATACTTCTTGGCCACACTGTATTGACTACATTGAATATAACCATTAACTATCTCGTTAATTATTGAATCAATAATTTTAAGTAGATCTTAATAAGCTAAATGATAATGGGTTGGCTATACGAGGTATTGTGCAATTATTACTTTTGCATCACTTTCGTAGGTGGGATATATCTTATATCTATTGCTATAATGATATCCAATAGAGATGCAGGTTTTGGCACCAGAAAGTACTCTGTTGAATGATTTGTAATGAAATAGATCCTAATATTAGATCTTTCTTGAGATTCTAAAAAGCTCAATTAAACCTTGCTCGGTACATAGGTCTCATGTTTCTAACTAATGTACAATGTACATAGAATAAAACATCTGATAGCTTGTAACTTGATATTAGTTTCTGCATACCTGCAAGTCGCAAGTCCATATGCTAATAGTCCCTACCATGTGTACCTAAGCGGGTTCCATAAATAAACTTTGCACTTTGCGTTTGGCAAAAGTTTCGATGTACAGGTAGGTAGATATTTGCTATATCTTCCTTAAAACATACAATTACAGGAGGAAAAGGGGCAAAAAATTTTTGATAGAGGTTCGATAGACATGATAATTGTTACAACCAACGGAGGTCTTATCGTCCCAAAATCAAAGATAGGAGGACAGGACTGTTCCGAGAACGGACATTATTTATTAGGGATGAAGTTCGCCTCGGGCTGGAATCGAAGCTGTGACCTGATAGCGCTTACAAGACAGGCGTGCTACCGTCCAATCTATTAACTACGCTGGCTTATAAATATCAAAAGCTCTCCAGAAAATGACAAGAGACATTTTCTTTGTATGCAGATATCTCAATATGTAAATAATGTAGGTCTAGGTACAAATATAATGTAAATAATACAAAATTTACATTTTACCTACTCCATTGATACTCAGTGATACATCGTGTGTATGCAGATATCTCAATATGTAAATAATGTAGGTCTAGGTACAAATATAATGTAAATAATACAAAATTTACATTGTACCTACTCTATGATACTCGTACATCATATGAACTTTACCCTCTCACCTTACTGCTGTATGGAATGGCTAAGTTCACACAGCTTGAATCTTGATAGAATATACGGTCAAACCTGGAGAAAATAGAACTCTAAGGACACTGAGACAGACTTTTTTCAAAGAGATTTGGCAGAGGGAACTATAACAACGGAGGTCATATCGTCCCGAAATCGAACAGCTTGAATCTTGATAGAATATACGGTCAAACCTGGAGAAAATAGAACTCTAAGGACACTGAGACAGACTTTTTTCAAAGAGATTTGACGGAGGGAACTATAACAACGGAGGTCATATCGTCCCGAAATTGATTAGAGAAGGATAGGATATTAGAAAGCCAGCCGTTCGTTCCATAAATAAACTTTGCACTTTGCGTTTGGCAAAAGTTTCGATGTACAGGTAGGTAGATATTTGCTATATCTTCCTTAAAACCTAAAATTACAGGAGGAAAATGGGCAAAAAATTTTGATAGAGGTTCGATAGACTTAATTGTTACAACCAACGGAGGTCTTATCGTCCCAAAATCAAAGATAGGAGGACAGGACTGTTCCGAGAACGGACATTATTTATTAGGGATGAAGTTCGCCTCGGGCTGGAATCGAAGCTGTGACCTGATAGCGCTTACAAGACAGGCGTGCTACCGTCCAATCTAACTACGCTGGCTTATTGTTCTATTCTGATAGCCTGTTCAACATTGTATTTCTGGTTCTTTGTATGACTTTGTACTATGCACCTGTTGTAATCCTGTACAATAAAATATAATATTAAAGGCTCTCCAGAAAATGACAAAAGACATTTTCTGTGTATGCATGTACCTAAGTCTGGTGTATCAATATTTCTCCTTATATGGCTTCTTCTAATGACTAATAGACCACAATATGCCAATCTCATTGTAGTGATAGAGAGATGAACTGAGGCTGAGTATCCCTTGTCATTGATAAACAAGGGGTCGAGTGGATTGGAACACATCACATGACTTCAGGCACACGCCATATTTTGTCAACGGTATAGGGCTACCTTACCCTTGAGATCAATTTAATGTGAAGAAACTACATTTTTACTGATGAAAATCTGGAGCAAAACTTTTGGAAATATTTCTTATGGCCGGGTCGCCACACATGTAATGGTTGCTGGAGAGGGCTGAATTGTACAGGCCAAGTCTGATGCCGGCAACTCACGCTCAGACCGCTTGAAAGACCGTGGTCTGCGAGACGGTGGCCGGTATAATGGGGCTTATGGGGCACAAGACATATACTTTCCGGTCAATAGTTAATATTCCAAGCTAAGTAAGTAGTCTGGCAATTTCCTTGTTTTTGGCTCTAAAAATAATATTCCAAGCTAAGTAAGTAGTCTGGCAATTTCCTTGTTTTTGGCTCTAAAAATAATATTCCAAGCTAAGTAAGTAGTCTGGCAATTTCCTTGTTTTTGGCTCTAAAAATAATATTCCAAGCTAAGTAAGTAGTCTGGCAATTTCCTTGTTTTTGGCTCTAAAAATAATATTCCAAGCTAAGTAAGTAGTCTGGCAATTTCCTTGTTTTTGGCTCTAAAAATAATATTCCAAGCTAAGTAAGTAGTCTGGCAATTTCCTTGTTTTTGGCTCTAAAAATAATATTCCAAGCTAAGTAAGTAGTCTGGCAATTTCCTTGTTTTTGGCTCTAAAAATAATATTCCAAGCTAAGTAAGTAGTCTGGCAATTTCCTTGTTTTTGGCTCTAAAAATAATATTCCAAGCTAAGTAAGTAGTCTGGCAATTTCCTTGTTTTTGGCTCTAAAAATAATATTCCAAGCTAAGTAAGTAGTCTGGCAATTTCCTTGTTTTTGGCTCTAAAAATAATATTCCAAGCTAAGTAAGTAGTCTGGCAATTTCCTTGTTTTTGGCTCTAAAAATAATATTCCAAGCTAAGTAAGTAGTCTGGCAATTTCCTTGTTTTTGGCTCTAAAAATAATATTCCAAGCTAAGTAAGTAGTCTGGCAATTTCCTTGTTTTTGGCTCTAAAAATAATATTCCAAGCTAAGTAAGTAGTCTGGCAATTTCCTTGTTTTTGGCTCTAAAAATAATATTCCAAGCTAAGTAAGTAGTCTGGCAATTTCCTTGTTTTTGGCTCTAAAAATAATATTCCAAGCTAAGTAAGTAGTCTGGCAATTTCCTTGTTTTTGGCTCTAAAAATAATATTCCAAGCTAAGTAAGTAGTCTGGCAATTTCCTTGTTTTTGGCTCTAAAAATAATATTCCAAGCTAAGTAAGTAGTCTGGCAATTTCCTTGTTTTTGGCTCTAAAATAATATTCCAAGCTAAGTAGAGAGGGAATTTCCTTGTTTCAAGAGGTTTTTGGATGTAAAAATGAAAATACCTCGATTTTTCTTTCCTTTAGCCACGTTTATCCGAGTCCAGTTTATCCAGGTTTGACTGTGGTGCAATTGTATTCAAAGTTGAGAACTGATGTACATTTTATTTCATTAGAATTCACCTTGAACTCCTAGAGAACTTTACGAAAAGTAAGAAGTACACACAACGTACCTAGTAGATTAGATACTGACATACCTATGGGTGGTACACCAGCTGACATACGTATACCTCTGATGATGGGAATAGCCGTCACCTGTCAGAACATACAGCTAATAGTAGTAACCGTCCATCTCCATTTCTATTGTCTATGACTCTATGTCCTGCTCTGATGTAAACATAATTATGTACCTACCTTTTCAATTCAATTATTTTTATTGTTCAAATACCTACATGATACCTCGGAGTATAATTTTTCTTGTGAAAGCAACCTCCATGGCCGAGTGGGTATCACACTAGTCTTGCACACCGGAGTCCCAATCAAGTGATCAAACAAGCAATAAATTTCCAAACAAAAAAATCCAGATTGTCAAAGCAAAAACAGAATCACATGACTCTAAAGTTCAAAATTCGGTGCAAAAATGCGGGCGGGTGTTAAAATTTGCCACCGAGGTCAACAAGTGATCCAAAATACATTTATACTAATTTAGATTCTGGATGTCCAATACTTCCAATAGGTTATCGTTATCTTCAATGTTAGATCAAAATTTTGTCCCCCAGGCTTGGAATCGATCGCGAGACTGTGGGGTTCAAACCGTGCGACTGCCACAACACATGAGTCAAAGGTCATAGTCAAATCGGCGCCACCCCCACTACGACAGTAAAAAACATATCCATTAATTATTCAACAATAATTATTTATTTCCAATTAAAAAAAAGAATGTTTTACCGCCGTTCTTATTTGGTAGCATGACCATCCCGTAGTATGCCTCTCATTTCCAGGTTATTTCCGGGACAAATGGTTGCCGGGGTTTCAGATTTTTACCTGGGACAATAAAATTGCATGTCTCAAGCTAGCCTGGTTACCTTGGAGGTCATTTCCAGGTTATTTCCGGGACAAATGGTTGCCGGGATTTCAGATTTTTACCTGGGACAATAAAATTGCATGTCTCAAGCTAGCCTTGTTACCTTGGAGAGCTAGGTCGAGGGTTCGATGCTCTGACGGGGCGAACTTTATTCTAAAATCTAAACAGATAAGGTTCGTTCTCGGAACGTCCTTTCCTACCATCCTATATGCTCTTTCCCTCTATAACACCATTTTTATGTACCTAGGTACCTGTAAGTAAGGGGTATTAAATCATGATTGCCTATTTCTCAGTCAAACCTGAGACCTGAGGCTGAGGAGTCTCAGGTCAAGGTATTATTACCAGTAGCATTCCACGATATTGTCCCCAGATTCCATCACACATACAGGTAAATCGTAAATTTAAACTTTATTGTACATGTACATAGTAGCTATCACACTATCTCCCATGACATTGAAGGAAAAATACACAATGTAGGTAAGTAGTACCTTTACCTATAGTGTGTCCAGATCAATGTGACAACAAAAAAATAGGCATTGTTGCCAAACATGTCACATGTGCAATGGTAGAGAATCTTTAAAAGGGGAAGGTATGTTGCACAGTGTTTCCTCCGACAGTGAAACAAAGTCAGGTAAGGCGATATCCACCTTACCTGTTCTGGAATCCAACCTCTGAACTTAGAGCTACCTCTGCATTTTAAAAGAGAGAGTTTATCAAAAATGGACCTTTACCTCAATTGCAACAATGTAAGGATTTCCTGCACTGATTGGTTCCTTCATTTGGGTTGATGACTCATTGCTGTCACATTGATCTGGATGAACTATAGTAGTAGACAGGGACATATGTAGGGGGCCTGAGGGGGCCCCGGGCTTTTATTTTCTCCTTTAGGACCGCCGCACTTTGAAAGTGTAGACACAGGTTTGGCAGTCAAGGTGTTGAAGTTGAAAATTCAAACGAATAGGTAGGTACCTTAACTTAATTGGTAGAACCAAATTACCAAAATTGTAATAATTGTATCCGATGATAAAATGCAGCACTCATATCTCTCTCTCTCTCTCTCTCTCTCTCTTTCCCTCTCTCTCACTCTCTCTCTCTCTCTTTCCCTCTCTCTCTCTCTCTCTCTCTTCACCGTCATAAACTTTTTGGTATGGAAATCTATTCGAAACCGCCTCTGTTAATTTTCTATTTTTCCTCATTCCCTCTCTCTCTATCTCCTTCCCTCTCTCTCTCTCTGACACATTATCTGTCTTTTGCTTCTGTTTTTTTTTTTTTTCATTTTTCAAAACAAAACAATAATCTCTGTCTCTTTCTCTCTTACTCGCGTAAGCTAACGTCTATCCCTCTTTCTCATACGAGTATTTTCATAAAGTACTCTGTCTCGCTCTCTCCTAACCTAAGCTACCTTTTCATCTCTTTCTATCCCTCTCATTAGCAAAGCTATTTCTATCTCTCTCCCTCGCATTTTCATTTGTATTCATTGGCTCCGTAGTTTAAACCGTAGGTAATCTCTTTGTCTCTCTCCCTCTCCCACTCTTATCCATCTACCTGTCTCTCTCTCTCCTCCCTCAGTTCTCTCTTCACCTTTTTCTATAGTGAAGTGATTGAAAGAAGTCGCCTTCCCTCTCTATCTGACACATTATCTGTCTTCTGCTTCTGTCTTTTTTTCATTTTTCAAAACAAAACAAAACAATAATCTCTCTGTCTCTTTCTCTCTTACTCGCGTAAGCTAACGTCTATCCCTCTTTCTCATACGCTCGATCCCGCGACCTTTTGCTTACAAGGCAGACCCGCTACCTTCCAAGCTAAGTAAGTAGTCTGGCAATTTCCTTGTTTTTGGCTCTAAAATAATATTCCAAGCTAAGTAGAGAGGGAATTTCCTTGTTTCAAGAGGTTTTTGGATGTAAAAATGAAAATACCTCGATTTTTCTTTCTTTTAGCCATGGGGCTCCGTAGTTTAAACCGTAGGTAATCTCTTTGTCTCTCTCCCTCTCCCACTCTTATCCATCTACCTGTCTCTCTCTCTCCTCCCTCTCTTCACCTTTTTCTATAGTGAAGTGATTGAAAGAAGTCAGTTTCTTTTATTTCTTATTTTTAGCGGTTTGACAGAGGGAACTGGTACCTGCTAAGGTCTTATCGTCCCGAAAGCAAAGGGAGAAGACAAGATAGGAGAAAGCTGGCCGTTCCGAGCACGAACTTTTCCTATTTTTAAGTCGGCCCCAGACGACAATCGAACCCGCGACCTAACGCTTACAAGGCAGACGCTCTACGCTCCGAGCTAACTAGGCTGGCTCGCCAAATTAAAGGTTTGCTTGAGATCTCATCAAACAAATTGGATAGTTCCCTTTCCATCATCCTTTTTCCCGGTGACTATTCTGAATCCAATGAATCAAACCTATTGTAGCACATAACTACAATAGAACCTCGATTATATGAACTAATTGGGACCGAGGGTAGTTGATATAATCGAGGTTCTACTGTACATACCTAAATAGGTCTGTAACTCTGTATAATCCAAGACAGCAGTGATCCTCAAACTGTGTCCCGCGAGGTTGACCCTCTGTTTATCGTTTTCATAGGTTTGGTTTCATAGCCGACTACGCGGTACTAAAAGTGGAAGTTGGAATCCAAGTTGAGACAAGCTTTATATGTACTTTCATGTGCTGAGGGTCAGCCTAGTTCGCTTGGTTGGTAACGCGTCTGTCTTGAAAGCGCTAGGCCGCAGGTTTGATTCCTGCCCGAGGCGGATTTTATCCTGGTCGGATGATGTTCGTCCTCGGAACGGCTGGCTGTCTCCTATCCTGTCTTCCTTCTCTCTTCGATTTCGGGACGATAAGACCTTAGCAGTAAAGCAGTTACAGTTCCCTCTGTCAAACCTCTTAAAAAAAGTCGCGCGTCTACGCTTCCTACTTCCAAGGTGAGACAGGCCATACTTTCATGTGCTGAGGGGGGTGCCACGGAAAGATTATGGTCGTGAAAAGTGTGCCGCAGTGGCAACAACTTTGAGAAGCACTGATCTAAGTGCTATCACTAGTAGCAGTAGTAATAGTCATGATCCTGAGACAATGCGTTGTTCTAATATAATGAGCAATGAGCAAGTTATAATGAGTAATAATTTAGCACCAGGGAGATTGAGACTTGTCAATGAATGAGCTATGGCTGCGGCGTTTGTCCTCCCAAGTTCTGCTATTAGAGACACTCTAGGTTAAATTTGTACCTTTGGTTCTCACGAAAATCAAAATAGCTGAAATAACTTCACCTCTGTTATACTCGTATACAGGGTGGTATAATAGCTGAAATAACTTCACCTCTGTTACCTTTATCCTCTAAAGGCCCAACGTCCTAAATTTAGGACATTGTTTTTGTAGTCCTAAAGGCCCACGCTATTTTGGATGTTTGTAGTCAACAAGGCCCAGTGTCCTAAATTTAGGACACTCTCTTTGTAGGCCTAAAAGCCCAAGATTTTTTTATTTTTGAAACTTAGTTTTTTCAATAAAACTTGAAAAAAGAGGTGTTTTGAACCATTGACTCAAAACTCATTTTCTTCTATTTTCATTAGTTATGTCTATTTCATTAGCTCAAAGATTGTTCCAAATTTAGGACACTGGGCCTTTATGACTACAAAGTATAAAAACTGCTTGGGCCCTTAGAGGATATACAGCGTGGTATAATAGCTGAAATAACTTCACCTCTGTTATACTCGTATACAGGGTGGCCAAATGACCGTATCTGAGGACATGTGGACATGCTATCGTGCGGCGCTATAAACGCGGGGATAAAACAATCGTCTGATTTGAATTTATGCAGGTGAGGAGATGTATTACGTATGTACCAATAATACATGGCTATAGGTACATAAATGTATTTACACATAGGTATTCCAGGGCCGCCCACCCCCCTCGAGTTTCATTTTTCTCCTCTACTGTACGTCAGACTACTGTATGTCAGACTTCTCCTCTACTGTACGTCAGACTACTGTACGTCAGACTCCGAAAATTTGGAGTATTCACCCTCCCCCCTCGACAAACTCGCCAAAATCCTGGATAGGGCCCTCCATAGGTGCCCTACATAATATGGATCAATCTTGCAATCCCCAACTTATCAAATACCTACCCCCGGCAGCTACTGTTCACGTGCAACTTTTATTGTTATTCTTATTAATAGCTATTTATTACATGTTATCATTATTTTTCAGGAGGCAAAAACTTAACCATCTGACAACATGCAGTCCCTCTCTCTCTCTCTCTCTCTCTCTCTCTCTCTCTAGCCTTGACCATATTTTAAAATTCCAAATTCAAGGCAGTTACCTACCTTTATGTACCTATAGCCATGTATTATTGGTACATACGTAATACATCTCCTCACCTGCATAAATTTAAATCAGACGATTGTTTTCTCCCCGTTAACAGCGCCGCACGATAGCATGTCCACATGTCCTCAGATACGGTCATTTGGTCACCCTGTATACGAGTATAACAGAGGTGAAGTTATTTCAGCTATTATACCACCCTGTATATATAGGTAACAGAGGTGAAGTTATTTCAGCTATTATACCACGCTGTATATATAGGTAACAGAGGTGAAGTTATTTCAGCTATTTTTTATTTTCGTGAGAACCAAAGGTACAAATTTAACCTAGAGTGTCTCTAATAGCAGAACTTAGGAGGACAAACGCCGCAGCCATAGCTCATTCATTGACAAGTCTCATTCTCCCTGGTGCTAAATTATTACTCATTATAACTTACTCATTGCTCATTGCTCATTATATTAGAACAACGCATTGTCTCAGGATCATGAGTTTTTTCAAGTTTTATTGAAAAAACTAAGTTTCAAAAATAAAAAAATCTTGGGCTTTTAGGCCTACAAAGAGAGTGTCCTAAATTTAGCACACTGGGCCTTGTTGACTACAAACATCCAAAATAGCGTGGGCCTTTAGGACTACAAAAACAATGTCCTAAATTTAGGACGTTGGGCCTTTAGAGGATAAAGGTAACAGAGGTGAAGTTATTTCAGCTATTATACCACCCTGTATACGAGTA
>NW_007377930.1:147719-160150 GCF_000475195.1 Diaphorina citri | reverse complement strand
AAAGAACTGCGCAGAAACGTATGCGCACAAACACATTAATGCGTTGCCTGCGAGGGAGCTCTGCTCGGGACATTTGATATATACGAGTATAACAGAGGTGAAGTTATTTCAGCTATTTTGATTTTCGTGAGAACCAAAGGTACAAATTTAACCTAGAGTGTCTCTAATAGCAGAACTTGGGAGGACAAACGCCGCAGCCATAGCTCATTCATTGACAAGTCTCAATCTCCCTGGTGCTAAATTATTACTCATTATAACTTGCTCATTGCTCATTATATTAGAACAACGCATTGTCTCAGGATCATGACTATTACTACTGCTACTAGTGATAGCACTTAGATCAGTGCTTCTCAAAGTTGTTGCCACTGCGGCACACTTTTCACGACCATAATCTTTCCGTGGCACCCCCCTCAGCACATGAAAGTATGGCCTGTCTCACCTTGGAAGTAGGAAGCGTAGACGCGCGACTTTTTTTAAGAGGTTTGACAGAGGGAACTGTAACTGCTTTACTGCTAAGGTCTTATCGTCCCGAAATCGAAGAGAGAAGGAAGACAGGATAGGAGAAAGCCAGCCGTTCTGAGGACGAACATCATCCGTCCAGGATAAAATCCGCCTCGGGCAGGAATCAAACCTGCGGCCTAGCGCTTCAAGACAGACGCGTTACCAACCAAGATAACTAGGCTGACCCTCAGCACATGAAAGTACACATATAAAGCTTGTTTCATCTTGGATTCCAACTTCCACTTTAAGTACCGCGTAGTCGGCTATGAAACCAAACCTATGAAAACGATAAACAGAGAGTCAACCTCGCGGGGCACAGTTTGAGAATCACTGCTGTCTTGGATTATACAGAGTTACAGACACTAGCGCTTTCAACTTCCACTTTTAGTACCGCGTAGTCGGCTATGAAACCAAACCTATGAAAACGATAAACAGAGGGTCAACCTCGCGGGACACAGTTTGAGGATCACTGCTGTCTTGGATTATACAGAGTTACAGACCTATTTAGGTATGTACAGTAGAACCTCGATTATATCAACTACCCTCGGTCCCAATTAGTTCATATAATCGATCTCTTTATCCCAATTTTTTTTTTTTTTTTTTTTTAGTCAGGAATCCAAGTTCAAATAAGTAGATAAAAATCTACATATGTAGGTATTGACATCATCCAGTAAGTATATAGGTATGTAGAATTTCACATATGTATGTATATAGTTTCTGCACGAGCTAAGTACCTACCTTCCCTCCCAAAGTTTTGTCCCGGCGTGTCTGTTCCAATAATATTACCATTATTAATAGTATGTATTATTAATAATAATAAATATGTATAGATAGCTAGGTACTTGTTCAGTACAATCTGATTGGGTCCACATGATATGAGAGAATGTAATATTCGTAATATTGTGGACACATGCCAAATAGTTACTCCCCCCGTACCTGAATGAGAGGCATTGTGATTCCAATCACAACACTCACTCCAATTCTTGAATAAAGGTGAGGTGCCTCTTTTACTACTAATTGTCATCTACTCGTCTCAATCTTTTTACACAGGTAATGGTCGCTACACCACTGGTCGCTACTCGATTAAAGTAGCTACTCAATAATTGTCCTCACGAGGCTGAGTGCACCCCGAACTCCAAGCACAGAGCGGATAAAAACATTCGCTAGTATGTATTGGGCGTGGTAGCGCTTGTAGTAAACCATAGTTAATCCGCCATATTGAAGAGGGGAAGTCGTTTCCTTTTTCGAAAGGAAAATTCACTCTATATAGTTGACGGCTACTTTCCCTGTCGCGTATAATATCTCTAGTAGCGCGGTCAAATTTTCTTGACTTGGCGGGGCGGAGCGCTGCCGCGCTCCTTAATATTGATACGAGTAGAAATATCAATGTTCTTCCATCCCCAATGATCGCAGCCCCCGGCATTTCACAAGATTTTTAACTCAAGGGACTTCAGGCCAAATAGCAGCAGAAACGTTCAAATTTTGATTCGGAGGAAGGTGAAGACCGTATTTTTAATCAATGTTCTTCCATCCCCAATTATCGCAGCCCCCAGCATTTCACAAGATTTCAAGGGACTTCAGGCCAAATACCAGCAGAAACGTTAAAATTTTGATTCGGAGGAAGGTGAAGACCGTATTTGTCCTCTTCTGAAGCTCATTTCCCCTCTTTGGGCGTGGTAGCGCTTGTAGTAAACCATAGTTAATCCGCCATATTGAAGAGGGGAAGTCATTTCCTTTTTAGAAAGGAAAATTCACCTTATATAGTTGATACGAGTAGAAATATCAATGTTCTTCCATCCCCAATTATCGCAGCCCCCAGCATTTCACAAGATTTCAAGGGACTTCAGGCCAAATACCAGCAGAAACGTTCAAATTTTGATTCGGAGGAAGGTGAAGACCGTATTTATAAGAAGTTCTGTAGAACCAGGTCACCCTGTATTAGGACATGAGTTGTTTACACAACACATTCAGTGCTAAATCCTTGATACATTATTTCCTATGAATGGATTGCAACACTACCAGAATCCTCCAATTAGACCCATGTACTAATCCCAAAGAGTTACAACTGTACATATCACAATCCCGCCCTCCTTATTAAACTTTGCTAAACAATGGGTATTAGACACCCGCACCTCCTATCATCAATCAAAATCTTTGGGGACCTACTCACCTTTTCAAACCTTCACCTTAGCGCTTTAACCTCCGCGGACCTTCGGAGCTCCTTTTTTTTACGAGGTGTACAAAGTACAAGGTATATTCTACATACAGAAATACAAGGTATGCTAGGGCCTCAGGTGGTATGAATTGAATTCGACCAACGCTGCCTATAGAAACTCCTATCGGGCATCTATCTTGAGAATGTGTTTGGAATCTACTACACAAAGTCATGCCAATAGTAAACCGTTCTCCATTGATGGGAGATAAAACACAAATTGGTACTTTGGTTCAGTAGGGCAAACTATGAATAATATCGGAAAATAAATCAGTTTGAATGTAAAATCATCCGAGGCCACAAGGGTGGCTGAGATTCGACGAAACTTTTCGTCCCGTTTGATTCAGTGAGCGAAACCTACGTACGTCGCGTCGTAAGACGTCGGCGTTTGAAGTTTGGTCCGGTGGTAACGCGCTTGCTTGCCATGCAGAAGGTCCCGCAAATAAATCAGTTTGAATGTAAAATCATCCGAGGCCACAAGGGTGGCTGGGATTCGACGAATCTTTTCGTCCCGTTTGATTCAGTGAGAGAAACCGACGTTATTCGACGTACGTCACGTCGTAAGACGTCGGCGTTTGAAGTTTGGTCCAGTGGTAACGCGCTTGCTTGCCATGCAGAAGGTCCCGGGTTCGAATCCCACCATCGACAAAAATTTCTACTCGTTTTTCGATTGCAAATATTTCAACGGTTTACTTTCTGGTGTTCTCGTGTTGACCCAGCACCTAAATGGGAAGTATTGTGTCTCTTCTCGCCCATCTGATGAGAGGCATACTACGGGATGGGCATGCTACGACACAGGCCACAAGCGTCTAATGTAGCAGTTGTTCCATTGCTACGAAATAAAAACGGCGGTGGAACACTCATCTTTTAAAAACTTCAAACTTCTTCAAAAAAACCCCGTCTCGAAGAATCTCTGAAGTTAAAGAGACGTGAACCCCCCTCAAAAAAATTAATTAAAAAAATCAGGTGGATAGACGTGAATTTTCATTATTGCAAATATTTCAACGAAACCGTTGAAATATTTGCAATCGAAAAACGAGTACAAATTTTGAGCAGAGAATTGACATTTGAGAAAAAAAATGGAAATTCAACTAACTGTGTTAAGACTGCAAAGCAGTTAAGCATAGTTGTATTCGATTATGTCACTTTTAAGCCAGTCATCATACGAAATTCCTCTTTGGACTATTTTGGACAATGGCCACCTAGCACACCCGCTGCCAGTCCAAAGAGAAATTTCGTATGATGACTGGCCTGACCAATATGCGTAGGTCACATTACATCCGTAGGGCAAGATTAGAGCCGATTCATCCTCTTCAAATAGCACCAAAATCCTTTCCTTCCATGGTGATCTGAAGAAGAACTGACTGATGACCGGAACGTATACGTCTTGTGCCCCATTATACCGGCCACCGTCTCACAAAGCACGGTCTTTCAGGCGGTTTGAGCGTGAGTGGCCGGCATCAGACTTGGCCTGTACAGTTCAGCCCTCTCCAGCAACCATTACATGTGTGGCGACCCGGCCATAAGAAATATTTCCAAAAGTTTTGCTCCAGATTTTCATCAGTAAAAATGGTTTCTTCACATTAATTTGATCTCAAGGGTAAGTTAACCCTAGACCGTTGACAAATGGCGTGTGCCTGAAGTCATGTGATGTGTTCCAATCCACTCTACCCCTTGTTTATCAATGACAAGGGATACTCCATGAGGCTGAGTTTATCTCTCTATCACTATACAATGAGATTGGCATATTGTGGTCTATTAGTCATTAGAAGAAGCCATATAAGGAGAAATATTGATACACTTACCAGACTTAGATACACATGGTAGGGAACATTAGCATATGGACTTGCGACTTGCAGGTATGCAGAAACTAATATATCAAGTTACAAGCTATCAGATGTTTTATTCTATGTACATTGTACATTAGTTAGAAACATGACATATCTAAGAGACCTATGTACCGAGCAAGGCTTGATTGAGCTTTTTAGAATCTCAAGAAAGATCTAATATTAGGATCTATTTCATTACAAATCATTCAACAGAGTACTTTCTGGTGCTCTCGTGTTAGCTCAGCACCTCAAATGGGGAGTATTGTGTCTCCTCTCGCCCATCTGTTGAGGGACACACTACACTACAGGATGGGTAATAAAATTGGGCATGCTACGACGTGGACAAGTGAAATCTAAACCCCTGGCTTGTCTCAGTATCCCCAGTTCTACACTTGTCATATCCTGTCACAGACTCGTGGGCATGCTACGACACAGACACGTGAACTCACTCTGGCATGTCTCAGTTTCCCCAATCCTACACTTGTCCACATCTGGTGTTCAAAGTTTTCTCGCTCTACATAACGGCCTTGAATGACCTTGAAGTCACGTGACCTTGGCCCTGATATATTGGAGCAGAGTGCCGTGAAACTAACCTATGTCTTGGGTACATTCCATCCTGCGAGCCAGAACACCATAATAAAATCATATATATAACATAATATACAGCTATATACATAATATAAATATATAGGTATGCACTTATGTATAACAAAATACTAATAACATAGGACGTTACTTATCCTTTCACAATATATTACTCTTGATTTGAAGTCTATCGTGCGCCTTTCAATACTTGTAAGCGCTGGGTTGTGGGTTTCATTCCCGCCCGACGGCAAACTTTACAAAGAGATAGGGTTCGTTCTCGGAACGGCTCATGGCTTTTTCCTATCCTGTCTTCGTTCGTCCCTAAGTCGAAGAGAGAAGTAAAAAAGGATAAAGGAAAGCCAGTCGGTCGTTTCGAGAACGAACTTTTCCAGTTTCGGTTCGCCTTAGATGGGAATCAAACCCACAACCTACCGCTTACAAGGCGATCGCCCTTGTCAACTCGATTGATTAATTCCTAATTTCATTTCATATGGCATAGGTAGGTATGGTATAACTCTTATGTCAGATTTTCTTTCAGGAATATTGTAGTGAAAGGAAACCTACATAAGTTGAGAATTTTCATATGAGTCTATATGTACACTATGTAATTACCTCTCTATTTCAATTAGTATGATTAGTGTGCGCGCCCCGGCTGGGATTCAAGCCCACGTCCTAGAACTTACGAGACAGGTGCACTTGTCAACTCGATTGATTTATCCGATGTCGTATGGTAATGGTAACTCTACCTCTATATCAGACCAGTTATTAAAAATTTTCTCTATACCATTTTCTTTCCGGAACATTGTAGTGAAAGGAAACCGACATAGGTATGTAAGTTAAGAATTTTCATATGAGTCTGTATGTACACTATGTAATTACCTCTCTATTTCAATTAATATGATTAGTGTGCGACGAGAGCACCAGAAAGTACTCTGTTGAATGATTTGTAATGAAATAGATCCTAATATTAGATCTTTCTTGAGATTCTAAAAAGCTCAATCAAGCCTTGCTCGGTACATAGGTCTCTTAGATATGTCATGTTTCTAACTAATGTACAATGTACATAGAATAAAACATCTGATAGCTTGTAACTTGATATATTAGTTTCTGCATACCTGCAAGTCGCAAGTCCATATGCTAATGTTCCCTACCATGTGTATCTAAGTCTGGTAAGTGTATCAATATTTCTCCTTATATGGCTTCTTCTAATGACTAATAGACCACAATATGCCAATCTCATTGTATAGTGATAGAGAGATAAACTCAGCCTCATGGAGTATCCCTTGTCATTGATAAACAAGGGGTAGAGTGGATTGGAACACATCACATGACTTCAGGCACACGCCATTTGTCAACGGTCTAGGGTTAACTTACCCTTGAGATCAAATTAATGTGAAGAAACCATTTTTACTGATGAAAATCTGGAGCAAAACTTTTGGAAATATTTCTTATGGCCGGGTCGCCACACATGTAATGGTTGCTGGAGAGGGCTGAACTGTACAGGCCAAGTCTGATGCCGGCCACTCACGCTCAAACCGCCTGAAAGACCGTGCTTTGTGAGACGGTGGCCGGTATAATGGGGCACAAGACGTATACGTTCCGGTCATCAGTCAGTTCTTCTTCAGATCACCATGGAAGGAAAGGATTTTGGTGCTATTTGAAGAGGATGAATCGGCTCTAATCTTGCCCTACGGATGTAATGTGACCTACGCATATTGGTCAGGCCCCTCCGACTGTCACATGAGTAGCGTAATTTAGACTACAGTTACACTAGATCAGATTTCAGATTTTTATTATTATTATTATTTTTTAAAGATGAGTGTTCCACCGCCGTTTTTATTTTGTAGCAATGGAACAACTGCTACATTAGACGCTTGTGGCCTGTGTCGTAGCATACCCATCCCGTAGTATGCCTCTCATCAGATGGGCGAGAAGAGACACAATACTTCCCATTTAGGTGCTGGGTCAACACGAGAACACCAGAAAGTAACCCGTTGAAATATTTGCAATCGAAAAACGAGTACAAACTTTTGTCGATGGTGGGATTCGAACCCGGGACCTTCTGCATGGCAAGCAAGCACGTTACCACTGGACCAACCGTGCCCCCGACGTCTTACGACGCGACGTACATCAAGTAACGTAGGTTTCGCTCACTGAATCAAACGGGACGAAAAGTTTTGTCGAATCCCAGCCACCCTTGTGGCCTCGGATGATTTTACATTCAAACTGATTTATTTTCCGATATTATTCATAGTTTGCCCTACTGAACCAAAGTACCAATTTGTGTTTTATCTCCCATCAATGGAGAACGGTTTACTATTGGCATGACTTTGTGTAGTAGATTCCAAACACATTCTCAAGATAGATGCCCGATAGGAGTTTCTATAGGCAGCGTTGGTCGAATTCAATTCATACCACCTGAGGCCCTAGCATACCTTGTATTTCTGTATGTAGAATATACCTTGTACTTTGTACACCTCGTAAAAAAAAGGAGCTCCGAAGGTCCGCGGAGGTTAAAGCGCTAAGGTGAAGGTTTGAAAAGGTGAGTAGGTCCCCAAAGATTTTGATTGATGATAGGAGGTGCGGGTGTCTAATACCCATTGTTTAGCAAAGTTTAATAAGGAGGGCGGGATTGTGATATGTACAGTTGTAACTCTTTGGGATTAGTACATGGGTCTAATTGGAGGATTCTGGTAGTGTTGCAATCCATGAGTTCCCATTCATAGGAAATAATGTATCAAGGATTTAGCACTGAATGTGTTGTGTAAACAAGAGTTTTAGTAAACACCTCTCATGTCCTAATACAGGGTGACCTGGTTCTACAGAACTTCTTACAAATACGGTCTTCACCTTCCTCCGAATCAAAATTTTAACGTTTCTGCTGGTATTTGGCCTGAAGTCCCTTGAAATCTTGTGAAATGCTGGGGGCTGCGATAATTGGGGATGGAAGAACATTGATATTTCTACTCGTATCAACTATATAGGGTGAATTTTCCTTTCGAAAAAGGAAACGACTTCCCCTCTTCAATATGGCGGATTAACTATGGTTTACTACAAGCGCTACCACGCCCAAAGAGGGGAAATGAGCTTCAGAAGAGGAAAAATCCTCTCAGTTTCCGAAAGGAAAATACGGTTTTTGTTGGAACTATTTAATTTTGTGAACACCCTATTAGAATTTAGAATTTTACCTTGTTATTTTATCTAATATGAAGTATCTAATATTAAATCCTAATTGATACTGATGATGATTATGATATCTGATTAATCTGATTAGTGAGAATCTTAACCCTTTAGTATGGTGAGGTGGAATCTGCCAGAGATCATTCTGGTCTTTTTTACTTTCCTTATCCTATAGGAAGGAAAGTAATGTAATCGGGTCAAATTTTCGATGGTCAGATTTTAGTGCCAAAATACGTTTTGAGGTCCCTAGAGCTAATACGGTTTTTGTTGGAACTATTTAATTTTGTGAACACCCTATTAGAATTTAGAATTTTACCTTGTTATTTTATCTAATATGAAGTACCATATAAAAATTAATTATTATTATAACGGAGAACCAATTCAAGATAATCACATAGATATTCCAGACTCTGATCATAGTAGAGGGTTAAATCCTAATAATTGATACTGATGATGATTGTGATAGGTATATCTGATTCATCTGATTAGTGAGAATCTTAACCCTTGAGTGGTGAGGTGGAATCTGCCAGAGATCATTCTGGTCTTTTTTTTTCCAAGTTCTAAATGTAGACCTGACAGGTACGCCTTTTCAGTTTAGGATAAAGTTCGCCCCGGGTGGGATTCGAAACCGCAACCTAGCGCTTACAAGAGAGCCGTTTTCAGCTTTAGCGACAAAACGGTTAGAGATATTGTAAAAGTTAGGGTAAAAGAGCACTCAAATAAGCATCATTCAATAGGATAAGGAAAGTCGTGTGATGTTCACACCAGATTTCTCAGCTTTTTTTTTTTCAAATTTTGTAGGTATTTTTTTTATTATTATTTTAGATTTTTTTTTTACATTATTCTAATTGTCCCGGTAGTGAAAGTGTCACTTGAAGCGCATTGATTACGGATCGAAATCGCAAACCCATTGGAACATAAAGCTTTCTCTCACCTCATAGCATTAGGTACAACGCCCAGATATTTGTTAATTTCCAATCATTGTCTCATGACAGCATGTTTTATGGACGCATGTCATCATTATCATAAATTGTTTCAGGTTCAAATCGGTTCGAAATGTGTGCTGGTTGATTGACAAGATCTGAGCTTTATGTTACCTGTCACCAGTCAGCATTCATTCAATCTTAAGACTCATTCAATAAATGTAGGTACCTACCTATAGATAGAATTGGTATGGGGTCTGTTGTCAGTATAGGTACTAGTATCAGAGGAGAATACCTAGTTAGTCATATTAAAAAGATATTTGAAGCGGCTTCGATTCCGCCCGGGGCGGATCTTATCCTAAACAGATAAGGTTCGCGCATGTCATAAGTGTCAACCCACACATGACCAGTGCTCCGGGGCCCTCTCTATAAACCACGCTTAATACAATGTTAACCATCAGGGGCGATCACGAGGAGGCCCTGTCCCCTTTGCCAACCGTTTCACATTTTCCCCGTCCGGCGCGGCGGCCCTGGGATCCTCAGGGTGGCCCAGAATCAGCAGTATTTCCCCAAAAAAGGAAAATGAAAGTGTTTCGAATTCCAACAAAAAGGAATACAGAAAAACTTGCTGAACCTGTAATATTTTAGTTAGGAAAGTGACAATTTGAAGTGTGTGAAATATCACGGTTTGGGGAGAAAAATCTCAGCATCCACTTAGTACTTTGTCTTTGAGGGACAAAGAATTTGATATGTCTTCTTGTTTGTTGTCTGGACAGGGTCTATTGTTGGAGCGCATGTCATAAGTGTCAACCCACACATGACCAGTGCTCCGGGGCCCTCTCTATAAACCACGCTTAATACAATGTTAACCATCAGGGGTGATCACGAGGAGGCCCTGTCCCCTTTGCCATCCGTTTCACATTTTCCCCGTCCGGCGCGGCGGCCCTGGGATCCTCAGGGTGGCCCAGAATCAGCAGTATTTCCCCAAAGAAAGTAAAAAGGAAAATGAAAGTGTTTCGAATTCCAACAAAAAGGAATACAGAAAAACTTGCTGAAGCTGTAATATTTTAGTTAGGAAAGTGACAATTTGCAGTGTGTGAAATATCACGGTTTGGGGAGAAAAATCTCAGCATCCACTTAGTATTTTGTCTTTGAGGGACAAAGAATTTGATATGTCTTCTTGTTTGTTGTCAGGACAGGGTCTATTGTTGGACATGGTGTTCTGGCTCGCAGGATGGAATGTACCCAAGACATAGGTTAGTTTCACGGCACTCTGCTCCAATATATCAGGGCCAAGGTCACCTGACTTCAAGGTCATTCAAGGCCGTTATGTAGAGCGAGAAAACTTTGTACACCAGAGTATGTGGACAAGTGTAGGATTGGGGAAACTGAGACATGCCAGGGTGACTTCACGTGTCTGTGTCGTAGCATGCCCACGAGTCTGTGACAGGATGTCATGACTACTTGTAGGTTTTGTATTACACAAATGAACGATATGTACCTACTGGAATGATAGACTGTTAGAGAAGTTCTGGTCCTAGTCCAGAGAAAAAGGCACCAAAATCATCAAAACCTGCCTCGGTAACTTGCTGAGAAAGCCAGCCGTCTCGAGAACGAACTCTGTTCATTATTAAGTTCGCCGCTCGGGGAAATCGAACTCGCGACCTATTGCTTACAAGGCAGACCCGCTACCTTCCAAGCTAACTAGTAGTCTGGCAATTTCCTTGTTTTTGGCTCTAAAAATAATATTCCAAGCTATGTAGACAGGGAATTTCCGTGTTTCAAGAGGTTTTTGGATGTAAAAATGAAAATACCTCGATTTTTCATTCCTCTAGCCAGGTTTATCCGAGTCCAGTTTATCCAGGTTTGACTGTGGTGCAATTGTATTCAAAGTTGAGAACTGATGTACATTTTATTCCATTAGAATCCACCTTGAACTCCTAGAGAACTTTACGAAAAGTAAGAAGTACACACAACGTACCTAGTAGATTAGATGCTGACATACCTATGGATGGTACACCAGCTGACATACGGTACCTCTGATGATGGGAATAGCCGTCACCTGTCAGAACACACATAGCTAATAGTAGGTAGTAACCGTCCATCTCCATCTCCATTGTCTATGACTCTATGTCCTGCTCTGATTTAAACATATGTACCTACCTCCGGAGTATAATTTTTCTTGTGAAAGCAACCTCCATGGCCGAGTGGGTATCACACTAGTCTTGCACTCCGGAGGTCTTGGGTTCGATTTCCGGCGGGGCCGAAGTGGATATTATTAGTATTAGTATTATTAGTGCTTTATTTATTCCTATTTTTTAACAGTAGGTACAATATTACAATAGTAATAAATACAATAATATGAGTAAGGGAGTGCCTAATACCTAGATATAGTTACTTATGCCTCTACTCAACTGGCTACAACTACAACAACGGGGAACAACAAGGATATGCCTCAACTACCATCTCTTCTGTGGTCTATGTTGGCGTAAGCTAACGTCTATCCCTCTTTCTCATACGAGTATTTTCATAAAGTACTCTGTCTCGCTCTCTCCTAACCTAAGCTACCTTTTCCTCTCTTTCTATCCCTCTCATAAACAAACCTATTTCTATCTCTCTCCCTCGCATTTTCATTTGTATTCATTCGCTCCGTAGTTTAAACCGTAGGTAATCTCTTTGTCTCTCTCCCTCTCCCATTCTTATCCATCTACCTGTCTCTCTCTCTCTCCTCCCTCAGTTCTCTCTTCACCTTTTTCTATAGTGAAGTGATTGAAAGAAGTCAGTTTCTTTTACATCTTTTTAGCGGTTTGATAGAGGGAACTGGTACCTGTTAAGGTCTTATCGTCCCGAAAGCAAAGGGAGAAGACAAGATATAGGAGAAAGCTGGCCGTTCCGAGCACGAACTTTTCCCATTTTTAAATCGGCCCCAGACGAGAATCGAACAATCGAACCCGCGACCTAACGCTTACAAGGCAGACGCTCTACCCTCCGAGCTAACTAGGCTGGCTCGCCAGATCAAGGTCTTATCGTCCCGAAAGCAAAGGGAGAAGACAAGATAGGAGAAAGCTGGCCGTTCCGAGCACGAACTTTTCCTATTTTTAAATCGGCCCCAGACGAGAATCGAACCCGCGACCTAACGCTTACAAGGCAGACGCTCTACGCTCCGAGCTAACTAGGCTGGCTCGCCAAATCAAAGGTTTG
>NW_007377930.1:103462-147709 GCF_000475195.1 Diaphorina citri | reverse complement strand
GCATTAATGTGTTTGTGCGCATACGTTTCTGCGCAGTTCTTTCTGCTCCTCCGCTAGCGCGCTTCCATAGTGGCGCTAACTAACGGACGGAAAAAAACAACTGCGTAAAGTCTGACGTCACACATATTTGAACTCTTTCATTAGAACGGAAAATAAAAATTGAATTTTCGACTTTTTACAGTTATGACGTCACACATATTTGAACTCTTTCATTAGAACGGAAAATAAAAATTGAATTTTCGACCTTTTACAGTTATTTTTTCACATCTTTGAACTCTTTCATTAGAACGGAAAATGAAAATTGAATTTTCGACCTTTTACAGTTATTTTTTCGGAGTTTTGACCTCAGATTTGGATTTTTCACTTAGAACGGAAAATAAAAATTGAATTTTCGACCTTTTACAGTTATTTTTTCGGAGTTTTGACCTCAGATTTGGATTTTCACAACTTTTTACATAGGAATAGGAATCGACCATTTATTTATAATTTTTACCCATTTGCAACTGCTCCATTCAGATTGAACTATCCAAAAGTTAAACTTGTAGATCCGTCCACAAGGGAAGTAACGAATTATATCCTAAACAGATAAAGCTTCTTCTGGAAACAGCAGGCTTTTTTCTATCCTGCCTTCCTTGTTTTCTTCGGTTTCGGGACAGTTCTCGCTAACAAACCTCTTTTTTTTAACCCCTCTGTTGTTATATAACCGCCACTGATCAGTAGGGAGGTTCATGGAGAATCGAAAAATCTCTCAATCTGGGGCAAGGTCACGTGGTGTCAAGTATCAAGTTGCATTTTGAGATGAAGTAAATTCATTAGGACAACATGTGTAACATGTGAGTGATTTAGAGGTATTAGGACTAATATCAGAGCTCATGTGGATATGGACATGTGGACATGTGGATAGGTAGGTGAGGTTTTCACGTTAGAGAGCTTAAAATTTGATTTTTCTTTTCCTTCTAAGACTTCTAGATCCCGAGCTAAATCGATTTGTGTCCGATCTTACCACGGAGGTTTTTCAATTAATCCAGACTTTCAGCCAGCCTAGTCCTAGTTCTTAAAACGTGTGGCACCCTATCACTATTCTCAGAGTATAGTTATACTTATTAATACTTTTTGTATGAACTCTTCCCTACGGTTCCCTCTCTATCTAAAGTACCTAAGACCTTGATCAATCAAGTGACTTTACGAAAAGTAAGAAGTACACACAACGTACCTAGTAGATTAGATACTGACATACCTATGGGTGGTACACCAGCTGACATACGTACCTCTGATGATGGGAACAGCCGTCACCTGTCAGAACACACAGCTAATAGTAGTAACAGTCCATCTCCATCTCTATTGTCTATGACTCTATGTCCTGCTCAGATGTAAACATAATTATGTACCTACCTTTTCAATTCAATTTCAATTCAATTATTTTTATTGTTCAAATACATGATACCTCGGAGTATAATTTTTCTTGTGAAAGCAACCTCCATGGCCGAGTGGGTATCACACTAGTCTTGTACACCGGAGTCTCGGGTTCGATTTCCGGCGGGGCCGAAGTGGATATGCCTCAACTACCATCTCTTTTAAGCTGTGGTAGTGTGGACGGTGTCAGTCGACGGTGTGGACGGTGTCATCTCGAGGCATCTGTGGTCTATGTTGTCGAGGCAGTGTGGACGGTGTCAGTCGACATCGATCGACGGCCATCGTTTATGTGTGGAGTGGACACAGCTTTACACTGTGAGGTGAAGAGACATACTAGCGAATGTTTTTATCGGCTCTGTGCTTGGAGTTCGGGGTGCACTCAGCCTCGTGAGAACAATTGAGTAGCTACTTTAATCGAGTAGCGACCAGTGGTGGTCATTACCTGTGTAAGAAGATTGAGACGAGTAGATGACAATTAGTAAGCTTTACACCTTTACACTGTGAGGTGAAGTTACATACTAGCGAATGTTTTTATCGGCTCTGTGCTTGGAGTTCGGGGTGTACTCAGCCTCGTGAGGACAATTATTGAGTAGCTACTTTAATCGAGTAGCGACCAGTGGTGGCCATTATCTGTGTAGAAAGATTGAGACGAGTAGATGACAATAAATTAGTAGTAAAGGTAAAGGAGGCACCCCACCTTTATTCAAGAATTGGAGTGAGTGTTGTGATTGGAATCACAATGCCTCTCATTTCAGGTACGGGGGGAGTAACTATTTGGCATGTGTCCACAATATTACGAGTATTACATTCTCACATATCATGTGGACCCAATCAGATTGTACTGAACAAGTACGTAGCTATCTATACATATTTATTATTAATAATAATACATACTGTTAATAATGATAATACTATTCGAACAGACACCCCGGGACAAAACTTTGGGAGGGAAGGTAGGTACTTATAGCTCGTGCAGAAACTATATACATATGTGAAATTCTACCTGTACGTCACAGACTCCGAAAATTTGGAGTATTCACCCTCCCCCCTCGACAAACTCGCCAAAATCCTGGATAGGGCCCTCCATAGGTACCTACATAATAATATGGATCAATCCTGCAATCCCCAACTTATCAAATACCTACCCCAGGCAGCTACTGTTCACGTGCAACTTTTATTGTTATTCTTATTAATATAGCTATTTATTACATATTATCTTTCAGGAGGCAAAAACTTGACCATCTGACAACATGCAGTCTCTCTCTCTCTCTCTCTCTCTCTCTCTCTATAGCCTTGACCATATTTTAGAATTCCAAATTCAAGGCAGTTATCTCATGTGTTCTGTGTGTGGAGCAATAAAATTTGGAGTAATTATCTTATTCATTAAAAGAGAAGCCATTAATTTTAAACTCCATAGACTGAAGGAATGAGGGGTTTTTTGTACTTCTAGTAGAGTAACAATATTCTAATCTTGATACCTACACATTTGGATCCCAGTTCAAACAGAGAAGCCGTCTGTTTGAAGCCGTCTCTAGCCGCTTTTTTTACAATACAAACTGATAGTTTTTTTTCGAGAGCAATGAAAAAACTACTGCTTAGGCTCACGAAATGACCATGGCACGAATGTTCATTCCATACTTCATAGTTTATGTAAAATACTTCCCCTTGTGTGATGAGTCACAAAGATTAAGCCGTCTCTAGCCGCTTTTTTTACAATACAAACTGATAGTTTTTTTTCGAGAGCAATGAAAAAACTACTGCTTAGGCTCGCGAAATGACCGTGGTACGAATGTTCATTCCATACTTCATAGTCTATGTAAAATACTTCCCCTTATGTGATGGGTCACTCATCCGGATACTAGCCAAGCGCTACGTTGCTTAACTTCAGTGATCCAATGGGGGGGGGGAAAAGACATCTCCGCAACACCAGCTTAATTACCCTCTTGAAAACATTACGTCCGTCTTAACCATTGGGTACCTAGGTACCTACTATATTTTCCACAAGACGAAGTGCAAGTGCAAATTTGTAAAATTGCTTTCATGTTCATGGACGCATGTCTAAATACCAGATCTCTTTTCTATCTAGATGAGTCACTCATCCGGATACTAACCAAGCGCTACGTTGCTTAACTTCAGTGATCCAATGGGGGAAAAGACATCTCCGCACCACCAGCTTAATTACCCTCTTGAAAACATTACGTCCCTAGCCATTGGGTACCTATAGGTACCTTGTACCTTCTATATTTTCCACAAGACGAAGTGCAAATTTGTAAAATTGCTTTCATGTTCATGGACGCATGTCTAAATACCAGATTTCTTTTGCATCTCTCTCTCTCTCTCTCTCTTTTTTTTTTTTTTGTCACTAACTCAATATATAACTTGCAGTCTTGCACCCACTTGGTACTTGTTTCAACCAAATGATAATGACTGTAGTTGCTCCATGGTCCATTATAATGAGATCCGTTGTTGTAAGTTTAAATTTGATATGAATGGTATTTTTTTTTATTATCTATGTTTATTTCATTTTTTGTTGCAATTTCAATTTTTGGTTACAACAAATTCAATTTGTTTTACATACAACATATTATTATAGGTAGGTAAGTCGTATTTATTGATCTGTGTAACTTAAAATACTCTTTGTGGGTCGTAATGAGATTGAGGTAAGTACTTATTGGTTGTTTTTCCTCTTTTTTATTATCTATGTTTATTTCATTTTTTGTTGCAATTTCAATTTTTGGTTACAACAAATTCAATTTGTTTTACATACAACATATTATAGGTAGGTTGGTCGTATTTATTGATCTGTGTAACTTAATACTCTTTGTGGGTCGTAATGAGATTGAGGTAGGTACTTATTGGTTGTTTTTACTCTGTTTTTCTTTCTCAAATACATTATTTTGAAAGGTCAACGTGTCAATGTGTATTTTTCTCTTGATTTCAGTAAATTTCTGCCCACTATCTAAGGACTTCCATATAGGACTGGATACATTGTTTGATGATCTTTGGTTACTTTGGTAGGTAGATTCGTGGAAGCCTACCCCCATCCCTTAGGGCTATTTGCTTCTGCACCTAAGCCTCTGAGTAAGCTTTTTGTGTATGATAGAATGTTTTACGGATGGCGCGTGACGCGGCGGTTTTACCCTCCATTGGTGACGAGTTACCTACTCATTAACCTCACCCAGCCTGAGTGGGCCAAGGAGTCTTGGTCCACTCAGGGAAAACCTCATTACTTTCAACGAACTTATAATAATAACTGATAAATCATAAACAAATAACAAATTTCTATCTAATAATGACAATAAAAACACCAAGATGCTCACCCGTGATTTACATGAAATGGGGAGCTTTGCATGAATGTCAGAGGAAAAGTCTCATTGTTTGAACTTAGACCGTCTCAGATATATAGTTTTGGAAACTATATATCGCTACGTATATATATAGTTTTGGAAAGTATAAGCACTAGGTTTTCATCTGTCGTGAACTTTATATTAAACAGATAAGGTCCGAGTCCGAACGACTAATGGCTTTCTCCTATCCTGTGCCCAGTTTCTATCTTTTGGGGGCTATAAGACCTCCGTTGTTAACAAAGCCCTCTATCAAACTTCTTCAACATAAAAGCCATTCTCCGATTTCCACAGTGTGAAGTTTAAAATTTGGAACACATTTTTGAGAGTTTTGAGTTTCTGTGTGTAAATTAATAACGGTCTTTGGTGTGTCTATAAATAATCTACGAGTCACTAACTATTTTTATTAAATTGGCAAACTTTAAATTAAAAGCGCACCTAAGTCTCTGAGTGGGCTTTTTGTGTATGATAGAAGGTTTTACGGATGGCGCGTGGCGCGGTGGTTTCACTCTCCATTGGTGACGAGTTACTCATTAACCTCACCCAGCCTGAGGAACACTCAGGGAAAAACTCATTACTTATAATAACTGATAAATCATAAACAAATAACAAATTTCTATCTAATAATGACAAGAAAAACACCAAAAAAACTAATAAACCATCGCCGGTGAATTCAAATTCCTGGCACACTTTGCGTGTCCTCGAACCAGCGACCTCTGCAATAGGAAACCAGAAACCACAACCTTGTCCATTTGCTGACCACTCGGTAGATATAAGTACTTACTGCTTATTAACAAAAACGAGGGAGTTAGAGGAACATGGAGGTACTCTGAGAACTGATTGGATATCCACTAGCAAGGTGTTCATTAGACAAAATCTATCCACTAAATCCACTTGATGTTTGTTTGAACAGGTGAAAATTTATTGGACTTGGCTTGTGGATCAGGTAGGTACTGTTATATAATAATGCTGGCGTTGAGTTGCGTCCTGGGTTGAAAATGTGAAGGACGAGTTGTTTCTTGGTTTAGAAACAGTTAGTTAACACCTCCTATTACTGTGGTCAAATACTCAAACAATGTCGAGGAAAAAACTCTATACCTTGCCCGGTATTGAACCCATATCCTCCTGATTAGATGTCATGCGGATGAGCGCTTAACTCTACACCACCACACTGGGACTTGTCTCGGAAAATCATCTGGGCCTCAACTCATAGCTGTTCATCTAATCCAGGGTTTGGTTATATTAGCCGTATATCTTAGAACTTTATTAGCTTCTGTTACTAGATCAAGGTCGGAAGATAAGGTTCGTTCTCGGAACGTCCTTTCCTACCATCCTATATGCTCCTTCCCTCTATAACACCATTTTTATGTACCTAGGTACCTGGTAAGTAAGGGGTATTAAATCATGATGGCCTATTTCTCAGTCAAACCTGAGACCTGAGGCTGAGGAGTCTCAGGTCAAGGTATTTATTACCAGTAGCATTCCACGATATTGTCCCCAGATTCCATCACACATACAGGTAAATCGTAAATATAAACTTTATTGTACATAGTAGCTATCACACTCTCCTCTCCCATGACATTGAAGGAAAAATACACAATGTATAGGTAAGTATAGTACCTTTACCTAGTAGTAGACAGGGATGTATTCAGGGGGCCTGAGGGGGCCCCGGGCTTTTATTTTCTTCTTTAGGACCGCCGCACATTGGAAGCGTAGACACAGGTTTGGCAGTCAAGGTGTTGAAGTTGAAAATTCAAACGAATAGGTAGGTACCTTTTACCTTAACTTAATTGGTAGCGTGATGCAGGGGGTATATGTTAATTTATGGGAACATTAATTAACACCCAAGACCCAAGTGTAACACTATAATCTCTTGGATAATAAATACTTCGATCCAAACCCTGTGGTATGTGTTACCAAAAAGGATTGAATCAAATGGTTTGGCACTGTCAACAGTTTGAAGATCGTTGGTAATTGTATTGGTTGTTATGATGTTATCAAGATTTACATCTCTGATTGTGATTATTTCTTGGATGACGGCTCTGGTACGTAATTATTCTGATTCAGAAATGACTGACTTTATCAAGTGATGATGTTTGACGTCGTATACTTCTTCTTGGTCTCATTCTTCTTCTTCTTCTTCTCGTGATGCAGGGGGTATATGTTAATTTATGGGAACATTAATTAACACCCAAGACCCAAGTGTAACACTATAATCTCTTGGATAATAAAACCTCGATGCAAACCCTGTGGTATGTGTTACCAAAAAGGATTGAATCAAATGGTTTGGCACTGTCAACAGTTTGAAGATCATTGGTAATTGTATTGGTTGTTATGATTTTATCAAGTTTCACATCTCTGATTATGATTATTTCTTGGATGACGGCTCTGGTACGTAATTATTCCGATTCAGAACTGACTGACTTTATCAAGTGATGCATGATGTTTGACGTCGTACTTCTTCTTGGTCTCATTCTTCTTCTTCTTCTCCTCTTCTAAGATTGTACCCATCATCTGCACTCATGGGGTTTGAAAGCTCCGCTCCTCTAAGTCAAAATTCGAGGGCATTTCATTCATTTCACCCCTTCTCCTACCTAATTTAGTTTGGGTACAAGTGTCCTCCTTTGGTTTTGTCCAAACGATTTCGTCATTTCCCCGGCCTTCTCCTCTTCTAAGATTGTATTCATCATCTGCACTCATGAGGTTTGAAAGCTCCGCTCCTCTAAGTCGAAATTCGAGGGCATTTCATTAATTTCACCCCCTCTCGCCTCTCCTACCTAATTTAGTTTGGGTACAAGTGTCCTCCTTTGGTTTTGTCCAAACGATTTCGTCATTTCCCCGGGGGCATAATCACTGACCCATAGCAAAAGGTTAAAGCTGCAAAGTTGAACTATCCCTTGTCCAACTATGTCAGTAGGTACTGCAATATCCATGTGTTTATATTTTAATAATATCCTGTCACGTCCCCTACATCATATCACTAAAGTAAAATTATTACACTTCTTGTTGTTTCTTATGTTCCATCGACTTCTGATTTCTTGGCATGAGAATGAAAACTCCAGATCTCCTGCTAGACATCAGATACAACATGAGACAGACATGACTATTATAATCCACGACATGAGCAAGTTCTCTCGGTAGTAAATCATGCGCATATTGACACATCGGGGAGTTTAAAATGTAATCCATATGTTTTATGAGTTTTTAATTCGGTCTCTGGGCGCAACTAATTTATCTCGATTTATCCGCCGCCACAGTGCAGTTATTGAGCCGCAGTTGCACTGAGGAAAAAACGGCAAATATATCATGTTGCTTCGAACAATGCTTCAAGGGAACATGTATTACATGTATACCTACTACTTACATAGCATTCGTCATGCCAAGACCAAGTCAGTCCACTGCAAAATATATGAAGCAAGAAGCTCCATGTTGCCTCATGTTGACCGTCGATTGAGATGCTTTTGGAGAAGTTTAAAATGTAATCCATATGTTTTATGAGTTTTTAATTCGGTCTCTGGGCGCAACTAATTAATCTCGATTTATCCGCCGCCACAGTGCAGTTATTAAGCCGCAGTTGCACTGAGGCAAAAACGGCAAATGTATCATGTTGCTCCGAACAACGCTTCAAGGGAACATGTATATTAAATTTACTACTTACATAGCATTCGTCATGCCAAGACCAAGTCAGTCCACTGCAAAATATTTGAAGCAAGCTCCATGTTGCCTCATGTTGACCGTCGATTGAGATTGAGATGCTTTTGGAGCATTATTCAGTGTATTAATTGGATTTGATAAATACATAGCCCCTAGTCCTTTGACACCAAAAATTAAGTTTGTGAGTCTTTTCTTTCTAATTTGGTCACGAAAGGGTTATTATAGGTAGGTCGTATTTATTGATCTGTGTAACTTAATACTCTTTGTGGGACGTAATGAGATTGAGGTAAGTACTTATTGGTTGTTTTTCCTCTGCTCCGTCGTGGGGGCTATAAGACCTTCTCCAATTTCCAGTGTGAAGTTTAAAATTTGGAACACATTTTTGAGAGTTTCTGTGTGTAAATTAATGACGGTCTTTGGTGTGTCTATAAATAATCTAGTAACTACAGTTTTTACTAAATTGGCAAACTTTAAATTAAAAACTGTTAAAAGTGTTAAATTTACTGAAGAATTACTTCATCCTTTAGTTGTTGTAATAGAGTTTATAGCTTATAGCCCTGCATTGCGTGTATCTAAATACATATATTACTGGTATTGGTACAGTAGTATTGCTGAATATAATCTGCACTAGAACTTGATTGAATCAAAGTTTCAAACTTTGGTGGTCATTACCAGACACAGGTGAAAATTTATTGGACTTGGCTTGTGGATCAGGTAGGTACTGTTATCTAATAATGCTGGCGTTGAGTTGCGTCCTGGGTTGAAAATGTGAAGCACGAGTTGTTTCTTGGTTTAGAAACAGTTGATAACTCCTATTACTGTGGTCAAATACTCAAACAATGTTGAGGAAAAAACTCTATACCTTGCCCGGTATTGAACCCATATCCTCCTGATTAGATGTCAAGCGGATGAGCGCTTAACTTCTACACCACACTGGGACTTGTCTCGGAAAATGATCTGGGCCTCAACTCATAGCTCTTCATCTAATCCAGGGTTTGGTTATATTAGCCGTATATCTTAGAGCTTTATTAGCTTCTGTTACTAGATCAAGGTCGGGGAATTCTTTGAAACAATTCAGCGGTGATAGGTAGTTTGGTCTAGAAGTTCTAAAACAGGGTTTTACATTGACAAATTGGTAATACCGATTTGATAAATCAGACAAGTTTGTAATAAGTAACAGCTGTATGTGACTCATCGCAGATTTATAAGACAAATATAAGAAACAATGTTAAATAAACTTGATAAAGTTGATTTAATATTTATACTCGTAGTCATACGTACTAGTAGGCTGTGGATACTCAGATTTCGGATTACCTATATCTTGGGAAGAAATGTGCTTAGCAATGAACCAATGTCTAATTACCGGTACAAAGATGATAGCTATACAAGAAATGCCATCTATTTATACGTACGGGGATACCAATATGTATGCACTTATACCCTACGTACAAATATCGTAAACTTCAAATCATAACAGTTATGTTAGTTACTGAGTTATACATGATGCAGGTTGATATAACGAACGGTGTAAAAAATATCTTATAAGTTACAGGATGGAAGGTGTATTTCGAATCAATTTGGTTATTTCCAAATATCTATCAACAAGTTCTTCAAAGTCTTTATGGGCACCCTAGTTCGCTTGGAGGGTAGTTGCGCTTGCCTTGTAAGCCCCGCGGATTCTATCTCCACCTGGGGCGAACTTCATCCTAAACAGATATGTACATAAGGTTCATTCTCGGGTCGACTGGCCTGTCATGTCCTTCTCACTTTGACTTCAGGACGAGATACAACAAAAGCCCTTTGTCACTTTGGAGGCTCCCTTTTACTCATTGAAGAGCTATCTTTTGTACTGCTGTCCGTAATACGTCCTCAACCAATTTTTCTGTCCCATGAGGTCCAGAGTGTCCCAAGCCAAAGTGAAGGAACTCCCTGTATATAGGAAAGGAATGTGTATTGAACGTCATGCAAAACTCTCGCCTGAGGCTAGATGAGAATAAGGTCTGGGGACATTTCAAAATACATTTCATGTCCTGCATCTTAACTTCTCTCTCGTCTGAAGAGATTAGGAGAGACATAATCCTAATGGACATAAGAGGAAATCCATCAAATATATTAGGTCAATATGGTACCAATCTGATATTCCTTCCGGTCGGGAGATCTTGCTCTTTATAGAGGACATACCTAGTGTAAAAGACATCCTCAGTGGTGCAGTGGTTAACACGGCGGGGCGGTGTACTTTGGATGTGGAGGCTGGTGGTTCGAACTTCAATCAAGTCATAGAATTCAACGAGGTACGAGGTGTACAAATCGGGGAACTACATTTGTGATACACGTGATTCATCGAGTTCCTGCACAATGGGCTTTACATCACTAACATTGATCATTTGGTCCCTGAAATCGACACTTGGGTCTTGTCAGATGTATTCTAGTCTCCAACCCTTGACCTACATAACTGCTCTGTTTGATTTGTGGTAATGTTTGAAAGTTATGGACGGACGTAAGTAACAGCTGGGGAGTCTCCGATACCTTTCATTCGGAGTTCAACACCTATTAAAGCACAATTAACACAATTCAACCCTGTAACGATACACGTGATTCATCGAGTTCCTGCACAATGGGCTTTACATCACTAACATTGATCATTTGGTCCCTGAAATCGACACTTGGGTCTTATCAGATGTATTCCAGTCTCCAACCTTGACCTACATAACTGTTCTGTTTGATTTGTGGTAATGTTTGAAAGTTATGGACGTACGTAACCAACAGCTGGGGAGTCTCCAATAGCTTTCATTCGGAGTTCAACACCTATTAAAGCACTATTAACACAATTCAACCCTGTAATTTCTTATTAATAGCTATTTATTACATGTTATCATTATTTTTCAGGAGGCAAAAACTTGACCATCTGACAACATGCAGTGAAATTGAAAATCAAGTTCTCTGATAAGATCTGTAATTCTGCACATTGAATCATAACGGGGAAAGTGAAAACTAGGCGAACAGGTACTCTGAAATTGAAAATCAAGTTCTCTGATAAGATCTGTAATTCTGCACATTGAATCATAACGGGGAAAGTGAAAACTAGGCGAACAGGTACACCTTGTTGAAAAATTGGAGCTCGAAGCGTTTTTAGCTCTAATTTAAACACAAGATCACTTTCAGCAATGTATTTAGGCATGGGTTATCCAGAGGACATTTTCCTTGCACTCATAGTTGTATGAAGTCGGCCGTGAGTGTCAAATACGGAATGTTCTCAGAAGAAGAGTGAATCCTTTGTGACAGGAATTGTCCAGAATGAAGATGGATCAAGACATTCTAATTTAAACACAAGATCACTTTCAGCAATGTATTTAGGCATGGGTTATCCAGAGGACATTTTCCTTGCACTCATAGTTGTATGAAATCGGCCGTGAGTGTCAAATACGGAATGTTCTCAGAAGAAGAGTGAATCCTTTGTGACAGGAATTGTCCAGGATGAAGATGGATCAAGACAACCACTTCATCGCAATTCGGTCAACTTCATCAAATAATGCAAATGATGAGGGTCCCCAATTCACAATCTTCGAACTTCTGTAATCAGAAATATCCAAGTAGGTATCTAACCTACCTACTTGGCAAGTAGGAAAGGGTGAATCCATAGATCAGATCCATTCATAAATATACACCAACACCATAATGTTAATATAAATAATCCATTTTAATCAATAAAGAATAAATAATCGATAAAGGAATGACACTTTAGCTGAGGGAGATGATTAGTGACATAAACTATGCAGAAGATATAACGAGTCCATCATTTTAGTTCTCATTATGAAGATATGTACAATTGTACACTCACATGCAAAAAATATCGGGACAAATTGACTTGGACAAGTAGGTATCTAACCTACCTACTTGGCAAGTAGGAAAGGGTGAATCCATAGATCAGATCCATTCATCAATATACACCAACACCATATTGTTAGTATAAATAATCCATTTTGACCATTTTAATCAATAAAGAATAAATAATCGATAAAGGAATGACACTTTAGCTGAGGAGATGATTAGTGACATAAACTATGCAGAAGATATAACGAGTCCATCATTTTAGTTCTCATTATGAAGATAATTATGTACAATTTTATTGTACACTCACATACAAAAAATATCGGGACAAATCGACTTGGGCACTTTGTCAACATCAACAATAATTCCGTTGAAAATGGAGTCAGGGAGAAAATCCAAAGACGGTATCTTGAAGATTTAACATAAGCTGATACCAAAAAACCTTTGGAAATATTTTCATTATTCTTGAAACATTCAGAAAAAAGTTGTCAGAGTAGGTTAAGGCCTGTCTCACATTGAAAGCGTCTGATTCGTAGAAGCTTAATCCATCCTATTTGCCCCCACAACTAAACCTCGGAGTGGGCTTTTTGTGTATTTCACAGACTCATAAAGAAAGGAACTGCAAACTGTACCGAATTATGTGCACTCTTGTGTATAGTGGTGCAATGCTGCCCTACCTACATAAATGAATATGGGAGGGTATTAGCAAGACAAGAGATATACCTTACACTAGAATGCTCTTTGAACTTTTTATCTGCACTTCCAGTTTAAACGTTACGCTCTATTGGTCTTATCTGAGTGAGAGAGGATCAACTTTCATCAAGATGCTCACCCGTGATTTACATGAAATGGGGAGCTTTGCATGAATGTCAGAGGAAAAGTCTCATTGTTTGAACTTAGACCGTCTCAGACGCTACGTATACGTATTGTATATAGTTTATACCGACTAAACGGTTAGAGATATTGTAAAAGTTAGGGTAAAAGAACACTCAAATAAACATCATTTAATAGGATAAGACTCAGGAGAAGAGTGAATCCTTTGTGACAGGAATTGTCCAGAATGAAGATGGATCAAGACATCCACTTCATCGCAATTCGGTCAACTTAATCAAATAATGCAAATGATGAGGGTCCCCAATTCACAATCTTCGAACTTCTGTAATCAGAAATATCCAAGTAGGTAAGTATCTATCTAACCTACCTACTTGGCAAGTAGGAAAGGGTGAATCCATAGATCAGATCCATTCATCAATATACACCAACACCATAATGTTAGTATAAATAATCCATTTTAATCAATAAAGAATAAATATTCGATAAAGGAATGACACTTTAGCTGAGGAGATGATTAGTGACATAAACTATGCAGAAGATATAAGATATAACGAGTCCATCATTTTAGTTCTCATTATGAAGATATGTACAATTGTACACTCACATGCAAAACATATCGGGACAAATTGACTTGGGCACTTTGTCAACATCAACAATACTTCCGTTGAAAATGGAGTCAGGGAGAAAATCCAAAGACGGTATCTTGAAGATTTAACATAAGCTGATACCAAAAAACGTTTGGAAATATTTTCATTATTCTTGAAACATTCAGAAAAAAGTTGTCAGAGTAGGTAAGGCCTGTCTCACATTGGAAGCGTGTGATTCGTAGAAGCTTAATCCATCCTATAGGGCTATTTGCCCCTACAACTAAACCTCGGAGTGGCCTTTTTGTTGAAGATTTAACATAAGCTGATACCAAAAAACCTTTGGAAATATTTTCATTATTCTTGAAACATTCAGAAAAAAGTTGTCAGAGTAGGCAAGGCCTGTCTCACAACTCACATTGAAAGCGTCTGATTCGTAGAAGCTTAATCCATCCTATACGGCTATTTGCCCCTACAACTAAACCTCGGAGTGGGCTTTTTGTGTATTTCACAGACTCATAAAGAAAGGAACTGCAAACTGTACCGAATTTTGTGCACTCTTGTGTATAGTGGTGCAATGCTGCCCTACCTACATAAATGAATATGGGAGGGTATTAGCAAAACAAGAGATATACCTTACACTAGAATGCTCTTTGAACTTTTTATCTGCACTTCCAGTTTAAACGTTACGCTCTATTGGTTTTATCTGAGTGAGAGAGGATCAACTTTCATCAAGATGCTCACCCGTGATTTACATGAAATGGGGAGCTTTGCATCAATGTCAGAAGAAGAGTCTCATTATTTAAACTTGGACCGTCTCACACGCTACGTATATATAGTTTTGGAAAGTATAAGCACTAGGTTTTGTTTTCCTCTGTTTTTCTTTCTCAAATACATTATTTTGAAAGGTCAACGTGTCAATGTGTATTTTTCTCTTGATTTCAGTAGATTTCTGCCCACTATCTGAGGACTAGGATATAGGACTGGATACATTGTTTGATGATCTTTGGTTACTTTGGTAGGTATATAGATTCGTGGAAGCCTACCCCATTCCTTAGGGCTATTTGCCCCTGCACCTAAGTCTCTGAGTGGGCTTTGTCGTGAACTTTATATTAAACAGATAAGGTCCGAGTCCGAACGACTAATGGCTTTCTCCTATCCTGCCCAGTTTCTATCTTTTGGGGACTATAAGACCTCCGTTGTTAACAGAGCCCTCTATCAAACTTCTTCAACATATTAAGAGCCATTCTCCAATTTCCAGTGTGAAGTTTAAAATTTGAAACACATTTTTGAGAGTTTCTGTGTGTAAATTAATAACGGTCTTTGGTTTGTCTATAAATAATCTACGAGTCACTAACTACAGTTTTTACTAAATTGGCAAACTTTAAATTAAAAGCTGTTAAATTTACTGAAGAATTACTTCATCCTTTGGTTGTTGTAATAGAGTTTATAGCTTATAGTCCTGCATTGCGTGTATCTAAATACATACATATATTACTGGTATTGGTACAGTAGTATTGTTGAATATAATCTGCACTAGAACTTGATCGAATCAAAGTTTCAAACTTTGGTGGTCATTACCAGATTGGTCCTTATTGTTTATGCATGGTCCGGTCAATCACTCTAGATTTAGAGTCTAGTCATATAGTAAACTCATGTAATCTTTAGTCATATTCTATTAATGTGTATAGAGCCTATACTATATTTACTATGGACTAAGGTGTCTAAGGTAATGGCCCCTGTTGTAATACGATGGTAATGACCACCAAATTGGGATCAAAATAGTTAGAGAGTTGTGACAGTGACCGCTCTAATTAGGAATTGCGACAGTGACCGCTAAAATTTGTAAGCAAAGTTCATTATGACTGTCATACTATATTTACTATGGACTAAGGTGTCTAAGGTAATGGCCCCTGTTGTAATACGATGGTAATGACCACCAAATTGGGATCAAAATAGTTGGAGAGTTGTGACAGTGACCGCTCTAATTAGGAATTGCGACAGTGACCGCTAAAATTTGTAAGCAAAGTTCATTATAACTGTCATGTTTCCGAAATAGTGGGAATTATGCACGGATAATTAAATCAGAATTAGTTTAGTTATTAGTTTAGTTATTAAAATAGTCCAAATTTTGAATAATTCAGATCGGTGAGCAGACCGTTTGGTGGTTGTATACTTTGAATTCTTTGAAACAATTCAGCGGTGATAGGACTGATAGGTAGTTTGGTCTAGAAGTTCTAAAACAGGGTTTTACATTGACAAATTGGTAATACCGACTTGACAAATCAGACAAGTTTGTAATAAGTAACAGCTGTATGTGACTCATTGCAGATTTATAAGAAACATTGATAAACTTGATAAAGTTGATTTAATATTTATACTCGTAGTCATATGTACTAGTAGGCTGTGGATACTCAGATTTCGGATTACCTATATCTTGGGAAGAAATGTGCTTAGCAATGAACCAATGTCTATTGTCTAATTACCGGTACAGAGTTTGTAATAAGTAACAGCTGTATGTGACTCATTGCAGATTTATAAGAAACATTGTTAAATAAACTTGATAAAGTTGATTTAATATTTATACTCGTAGCCATATGTACTGGTAGGCTGTGGATTCTCAGATTTCGGATTACTTATATCTTGGGAAGAAATGTGCTTAGCAATGAACCAATGTCTAATTACCGGCACAATAAAATAGTCCAAATTTTGAATAATTCAGATCGGTGAGCAGACCGTTTGGTGGTTGTATACTTTGAATTCTTTGAAACAATTCAGCGGAATCAGCGGTGATAGGTAGTTTGGTCTAGAAGTTCTAAAACAGGGTTTTACATTGACAAATTGGTTATACCGACTTGATAAATCAGACAAGTTTGTAATAAGTAACAGCTGTATGTGACTCATTGCAGATTTATAAGAAACATTGTTAAATAAACTTGATAAAGTTGATTTAATATTATTATACTCGTATAGTCATACGTACTAGTAGGCTGTGGATTCTCAGATTTCGGATTACCTATACGTATCTTGGGAAGAAATGTGCTTAGCAATGAACCAATGTCTAATTACCGGTACAAAGATGATAGCCATACAAGAAATGCCATTTATTTATACGTACGAGGGGGATATGTATGCATTTATACCCTACGTACAAACATCGTAAACTTCAAATCATAACTGAGTTATACATGGAGGTTGATATAACGAACGGTGTAAAAAATATCTTATAACTTACAGGATGGAAGGTGTATTTGGAATCAATTTGGTTATTTCCAAATATCTGTCAACAAGATCTTCAAAGTCTTTATGGGCACCCTAGTTCGCTTGGAGGGTAGTTGCGCTTGCCTTGTAAGCCCCTAGGTCGCGGATTCTATCTCCACCTGGCGCGAACTTCATCCTAAACAGATATGTACATAAGGTTCGTTCTCGGGTCGACTGGTCTGTCATGTCCTTCTCACTTTGACTTCAGGACGAGATACAAAAGCCCATGGTAACTTTGGAGGCTGCCTCTCTCTCATTGAAGAGCTATCTTTTGTAGTTCTGTCCCTAATATGTCCTCAACCAATTTTTTTGTTCCATGAGGTCCAGAGTGTCCCAAGCCAAAGTGAAGGAACTCCCTGTATATAGGAAAGGAATGTGTATTGAACGTCATGCAAAACTCTTGCCCCAGGCTGGATGAGAATAAGGTCTGGGGACACTTCATGTCCTGCATCTTAACTTCTCTCTCGTCTGAAGAGATTAGGAGAGACATAATCCTAATGGACATAAGAGGAAATCCATCAAATATATTAGGTCAATATGGTACCAATCTGATATATTCCTTCCGGTCGGGAGATCTTGCTCTTTGTAGAGGACATACCTAGTGTAAAAGACATCCTCAGTGGTGCATTGGTTAACACGGCGTGGCGGTGTACTTTGAATGTGGAGGCTGGTGGTTTGAACTCCAATCAAGTCATAGAATTCAACGAGGTACGAGGTGTACAAATCGGAGAACTACATTTGTGATATACATGATTCATCGAGTTCCTGCACAATGGGCTTTACATCACTAACATTGATCATTTGGTCCCTGAAATCGACACTTGGGTCTTGTCAGATGTATTCCAGTCTCCAACCTTGACCTACATAACTGTTCTGTTTGATTTGTGGTAATGCTTGAAAGTTATGGGCACAATGGGCTTTACATCACTAACATTGATCATTTGGTCCCTGAAATCGACACTTGGGTCTTGTCAGATGTATTCCAGTCTCCAACCCTGACCTACATAACTGTTCTGTTTGATTTGTGGTAATGCTTAAAAGTTATGGACGTACGTAAGCAACAGCTGGGGATCTGTTTGATTTGTGGTAATGTTTGAAAGTTATGGACGGACGTAAGTAACAGCTGGGGAGTCTCCGATACCTTTCATTCGGAGTTCAACACCTATTAAAGCACAATTAACACAATTCAACCCTGTAACTCTATATCTTTCATTAACCCAACCTTTAATCTCGAGTGAACAAAGTTCGCATTGGGCAAGGCGAAATATTTACAATATATTTTATTCTTGAGAACAATAATTGATTTCAGATCAAAACTCAAGGACTTTGGACCAAAACTAGTCATGAGAGATTTATTGAAGCTAATATGAGTTCTATGAGTAGGATAATGACTATAATGTTTCTACCGATTTGGACCAAAACTAGTCATGAGAGATTTATTGAAGCTAATATGAGTTCTATGAGTAGGATAATGACTATAATGTTTCTACCGAGGGGGTCAGGTGATGAGGTTAAGCTTTGTTATTCAGGTGTGCCTGAGGTGGCTGAGGCTGGTTATTGGGTTATTTGGTCTCGTGTGATGTTCAAATATGCAGTTGTCCTCTGAGTAATGATTGATTTTGTGGTTTTGCGTAGGTATACTCATTACATTATGTACTTGGGAAAAATGTTTGTACCTAATAAGGTGTATCTATACTACCTATAGCTTGTAATATTCAAATCCTAGAGTCAGTTTTAATCCTATGCAAACAGTGGGCGATATAATTCCGATAAATGATCAGAGAAGAGGAGAATGATTCTTTTACATTCTTCGTCTATGAGTGCCTGTCCGTTCCGAGTCTTGGTGATCAATGTGGTCATCATGGCTATTCTTATCTTGTTGCTTCCAATTCAGAAGAATTTTGCTATTGATTTGTCGAACCAGATTCTGAGATTTACCAACCAAGATCAGGATAAAATCCGCCCCGGGCGGGAATCGAACCCGCGGCCTAGCGCTTACAAGGCAGACGCATTACCAACTAAGCTAACTAGGCTGGTATTCTTATCTTGTTGTTGCCAATTCAGAAGAATTCTGCTATTGATTTGTCGAACCAGATTCTGAGATTTACCAACCAAGATCTTTTGAGTTTCTTCTTATTTTACCCATTCTTATAACAATATAACCCTTAGTTTCATTGACAGGTGCCCAGTATTGAGAATACTGAACCCAACTAAAATGAATCAGAATCTTATGTCCCCCCTCACCCGCTCCGAGTGCTCCTGGCAGATAATTTCCTAATGAGTTTGAAGAAAATCAAGAGACAAAGGAACCAATTCTCTAATGACATGCAACATGGAATTCTGAGTAATGATTGATTTTGTGGTTTTGCGTAGGTATACTCATTACATTATGTACTTGGGAAAAATGTTTGTACCTAATAAGGTGTACCTATAGCTTGTAATATTCAAATCCTAGAGTCAGTTTTAATCCTATGCAAACAGTGGGTGATATAATTCCGATAAATGATCAGAGAAGAGGAGAATGATTCTTTTACATTTTTACATGGCTTTACTTAACTTGAGATCTCTGTTTGTTTGTTTGTAATTCGTCTTTGAGTGCCTGTCCGTTCCGAGTCTTGGTGATCAATGTGGTCATCATGGCTATTACTGAACCCAACTAAAATGAATCAGAATCTTATGTCCCCCCTCACCCGCTCCGAGTGCTCCTGGCAGAGAAGTTCCTAATGAGTTTGAAGAAAATCAAGAGACAAAGGAACCAATTCTCTAATGACATGCAACATGGAATAATGGCGGTCAATCTTTGTCCGGACCCTTGCATGTTTTTCTGCACGTTGCATGTCCGTCCCAATACTTGGAACTTTATCTTGCTTCTCAGACAACAAAGAGCTCCGAGTTCAAATATAATACCTCTAATGTTAATGAAGCGCGGGTTATGTAATCAGAAAATGTCCATTATCCAAACCGAGGGCATTACCTCATACACAAACATAGACGTCGCTAATTTTTCCGTCTCTACAAACGTAATACGAGATCTAATATAGTTTAACGAGATACCTATAGGTCGGTTAATAACAAGTTGCTGCTCTCTGTTCTCTCTGCATGTAATTTGCATAACCTTGCCGCGCGTTCTGCCAAGATTCAAGTTTCCAATAAAATAATGAGTTTGGAAATTTCAAGTCATGGAAATACCTCAGAGATCATGATTTAGAATCGAAATATACTCAAAATCAATCAGTGCGATTGATATGACAACCGGTGGCTGTAACCTCTGAAATGAATCAAGGTTCTGGTAATTTAGGATCTTGTTAGATTGATATCAGCAAAATCACCAGGAGCTAAAAGTTCCATAACCTTGCCGCGCGTTCTGCCAAGATTCAAGTTTCCAATAAAATAATGAGTTTGGAAATTTCAAGTAATGGAAATACCTCAGAGTCTCAGAGTTCATGATTTAGAATCGAAATATACTCAAAATCAATCAGTGCGATTGATATGACAACCGGTGGCTGCATAACCTTGCCGCGCGTTCTGCCAAGATTCAAGTTTCCAATAAAATAATGAGTTTGGAAATTTCAAGTCATGGAAATACCTCAGAGTTCATGATTTAGAATCGAAATATACTCAAAATCAATCAGTGCGATTGATATGACAACCGGTGGCTATAACCTCTGAAACGAATCAAGGTTCTGGTAATTTAGGATCTTGTTAGATTGATATCAGCAAAATCACCAGGAGCTAAAAGTTCCCAAGTCAACTCGTCAACTAATTGTGTATAGGGTGTTGTAAGACATAAAGCTCCATAGAGTCCATGGTCAAGCAGGACTAGATTCCGTCATTCTGGAAGGATTATGATTCATTAGATCATCATGGGCTACCGTTATCTGTCCAATGCTGGACATAGGTTGGATAGAATTGTTAATATAAGCCTGAATGATGTGAATCTGGAAGGGAATTTCAAAACAATGGAGACTAGGTATTGTTAAATATGATATTACCAGAATGGCAACAAATAGACCGTCTTATGATGGACCTGACAGTCACATGTGAGCGCTCCTGTCACTCCAATATCTCAAAGTATGAAGTGAAGTATTCTGTTAAATATTCTAGAGGTGGTCTTTCATCTTTGAACTAGGTCTCATGCTAAATAATTCAATCATTCAATTCCATGAACAAGATCCCCTTTCGCATCGTTTGGAAACGAAAGAGACCTTTTCAAAAGATGGACCAAGTTGTAACGAAACAGTACCTCTTGATAATGTCCGCCCCGGACGGTAGAAGCCCAAAAGTGCTTTCAATTTCAACACGAGTTTAGATCTGGGAGTAAATAAAGTAGTCTCATGTATTCGTAAGAACTCTTCCAATATGAAGCGTACACCAAGCCGATCAGAAGTGAAGTATTCTGTTAAATATTCTAGAGGTGGTCTTTCATCTTTGAACTAGGTCTCATGCTAAATAATTCAATCATTCAATTCCACGAACAAGATCCCCTATCGCATCGTTTGGAAACGAAAGAGACCTTTTCAAAAGATGGACCAAGTTGTTTAAGGAAACAGTACCTATTGATAATGTCCGCCCCGGACGGTAGAAGCCCAAAAGTGCTTTCAACACGAGTTTAGATCTGGGAGTAAATAAAGTAGTCTTATGTATTCGTAAGAACTCCTCCAATATGAAGCGTACACCAAGCCGATCCAACCTCAGAACATTGCAGTAACAAAAGGGAATCTATTAAAGACGATTACAAAACAAAAGACACAGCGTCTAATCTGTAGCGTATTTATTTGTTCCATGTTTGAAATTCAATCAATTTATGTATTTATTCAGACTATTATTTTATTTTCTATTTAATCGATAAGATAATCTCGACGTAATCTGGATTGGTGACTACTGAAATACCTGAGATGACTTGAGTCGGGCACCTACTTTATTAGGTCTTAAGGTTCAACTGAATACTGATGGCTTGCGGATTAGAACCAGATGTGGACGTATTTCAGCAATGGTGATGGGGAAACAAAGCATCAACATCAAGAGCTTGGAGGAAACTCGAGGTGGATTGGGAAAAGGTTTTCTATTCTTCTGTCTATCATTTGGATTGTTTGCATCGCAATCGATTATTCCTACACCCAAACTTAGCATACCTTGGAGTATCATTATAGCTACTCTACTACCATACACTGTACAGTGATATTACTCATGATAGCGTCTATTCTTCTGTCTATCATTTGGATTGTTTGCATCGCAATCGATTATTCCTACACCCAAACTTAGCATACCTTGGAGTATCATTATACCTACTCTACTACCATACAGTGTACAGTGATATTACTCATGATACCATGATTGTATTGTATGCAAATTCTCTTTCAAAGTCAGTCAAAACCAGATTCTCCTGAAACATTCCTTGCATCTTTGCTTCATATTCATTGAATCTTGAATGATATCTGATTGGATATTCCTTTACTTCTAGTTTGAGACGGACTCGTGTCATTATAAACGTAATCCAATCGTTAGAAATGTATGTATAGAGAGTACTCGGAGATAATACGAGTAGTAAATATTGTGGATTATGAATAAGTCGAGCGAAGTGTATTACAATGTCACAGGCACTGAACAATTGTCTTGAGTTTCTGTTATATGATCTGCAATCAGATACACAACACAAAGCTGGCTTTTCAACCAATTATGTCCATATACGAGAGCGGAGCGGTTGGAAATCTTACGACTGTCTATTTTAGTGGACATGTGAGTGGATTCTGTTTGTATCGGACTTTGTTTGAGGCTTTAATTAGACAGCCTATTATATTCGCTGCCTAACTTATGGATGGCCGTGGCCTTTTTACACACTAGTGACATATAGCCCAAGTCTATCTCATATGATGACGAGTAGTTACTAAAAGTTTCCAAGTCAACTCGTCAACTAATTGTGTATAGGGTGTTGTAAGACATAAAGCTCCATAGAGTCCATGGTCAAGCAGTAAAATGAATTTTAAAAATTGCCGCCGGGACAGCTATCTCACGTCGTCCGAGCTCATCTCAGCCCTGTTCATAAACACACCCAGGTTTTCTATTCTTCTGTCTATCATTTGGATTGTTTGCATCGCAATCGATTATTCCTACACCCAAACTTAGCATACCTTGGAGTATCTACCACCATACTCTACTACCATACACTGTACAGTGATATTACTCATGATAGCATGATTGTATATACTTTCATGGCGAGAACTATCGTTTCGACTATCTCATGTTGGGATAATTTCATCTGCTGAGTCTTTTGTGAAAAGGTTTCCAGGTTCGATCCTAGTACTTGCGTTCAAGTTTTCACCTTATTTTTGAGTTCTCTCATCACATTTTTATCATTTTACTATCAACTTTGAAAGTCATTGTTTGCAAATTCTCTTTCAAAGTCAGTCAAAACCAGATTCTCCTGAAACATTCCTTGCATCTTTGCTCAACTTTGAAAGTCATTGTTTGCAAATTCTCTTTCAAAGTCAGTCAAAACCAGATTCTCCTGAAACATTCCTTGCATCTTTGCTTCACATTCATTGAATCTTGAATGATATCTGATTGGATATTCGTTTACTTCTAGTTTGAGACGGGCTCGTGTCATTATAAACGTAATCCAATCGTTAGAAATACTTGATTGGATATTCGTTTACTTCTAGTTTGAGACGGGCTCGTGTCATTATAAACGTAATCCAATCGTTAGAAATACTCGAATGTATGTACATTGTATAGAGAGTACTCGGAGATAATACGAGTAGTAAATATTGTGGATTATGAATAAGCCGAGCGAAGTGTATTACAATGTCACAGGTACTGAACAATTGTCTTGAGTTTCTGTTATATGATCCGCAATCAGATACACAACACAAAGCTTGCTTTTCAACCAATTATGTCCATATACGAGAGCGGAGCGGTTGGAAATCTTACGACTGTCTATTTTAGTGGACATGTGAGTGGATTCTGTTTGTATCGGACTTTGTTTGAGGCTTTAATTAGACAGCCTATTATATTCGCTGCCTAACTTATGGATGGCCGTGGCCTTTTTACACACTAGTGACATATAGCCCAAGTCTATCTCATATGATGACGAGTAGTTATATGTACGTCGTATGTTACGTACAAGTCAACCGTTCTATGTTATATGTCATGTTTCTGTGATGAAGTGTTAAATAAAACAGATTCAATTCTCTGTATACCTAGATTTGTATAGATTCAATTTTTTATGAGCACATAAGGTATTTCTATATGTACCTATCGTTTTCCTTGATTTCCAAACATCAATCGTCAACCTATTTCGCTGGAAAATTTTACTACAAAATTCCAGAGATCTACATTAATGTAGGTCTCTGGAGCACAATATATCGCTGCCTAACTTATGGATGGCCGTGGCCTTTTTACACACTAGTGACATATAGCCCAAGTCTATCTCATATGATGACGAGTAGTTATAGTTACCTATACGTCGTATGTTACGTACAAGTCAACCGTTCTATGTTATAAGTCATGTTTCTGTGATGAAGTGTTAAATAAAACAGATTCAATTCTCTGTATACCTAGATTTGTATAGATTCAATTTTTTATGAGCACATATGTAGGTATTTCTATGTAGGTACCTATCGTTTTCCTTGATTTCCAAACATCAATCGTCAACCTATTTTCAAGTCAACCGTTCTATGTTATATGTCATGTTTCTGTGATGAAGTGTTAAATAAAACAGATTCAATTCTCTGTATACCTAGATTTGTACAGATTCAATTTTTTATGAGGACATGTGTAGGTATTTCTATGTACCTATCGTTTTCCTTGATTTCTAAACATCAATCGTCAACCTATTTCGCTGGAAAATTTTACTACAAAATTCCAGAGACTTACATTACATGTTTCTGTGATGAAGTGTTAAATAAAACAGATTCAATTCTCTGTATACCTAGATTTGTATAGATTCAATTTTTCATGAGCACATAGGTATTTCTATGTACCTATCGTTTTCCTTGATTTCCAAACATCAATCGTCAACCTATTTCGCTGGAAAATTTTACTACAAAATTCCAGAGACCTACATTAATGTAGGTCTCTGGAATATAGAGAGATGTAGACATAACACTGAAACAAGTGAAACAACCGATATAAAAAGCGTATAATGTGTAATGTGAACTACATGATGTCAGGACCAGGAACCTCAACTTTAGAATCTTTCGTGTGTACGAACTCTCCTAAAAATCATTACTCATTTATTTGACTCTTTTTAACGAAGGGGTTTTTTGTTTTGATAAAAATTTCAATATTTAGGTTAAAATTGTCATGTAAGAGATACCATAATAACTATCATTGCATGTTTCGTTGATACCGATCTTGGGCTCTTCGGTCCTGATCCTATTGTCATCCGTCATACCACTTTACCAAGCCCGTCGTAGGTTTATCTTAGAAAGTTCGCCTCGGGTGGGAATCGAACCCGCGACTTAGCGATTACAACGCAGGTGTGCTATCCTCCAAGCTAACTCGGATATCTGTATCTATTCAATCTTTAGGAGCCTACAAAGTTGACGTTTAAAGCCTGTATGAAGATTAGAACGGAACTTCGTACTGTTTGGAATCAACCATGTTCTTTGGAGAAATATGAATGATGTTTATGGTACTCATTTCTGCTATCAAAACCAAATGTCAGCCCAAAGCAATCACACCTGGACTGATTGAGAGACTGACGAAAAAACGGCGAACCCGTCTGAACACGGTAAATGGCGAAGAAAAAGAAATTGATGATATGCATTGTGAAGGATAAGGATCCCTGCAAAAAGTATTAGGGTCGGGCCAAATCTTAAAGGTGAAATAGGTAGATTGAATAGTAAAATTAGGAAATTTAGAAATAATTAAGGAGCTATTTATAAGATAAGGAAATGAATAATGAACAGATATAAAAGGTACCTATCGATATTTTATTTATGAAGTTTCCACAGAAAGAGCCCAATAAAAACATAGTAGGTATATGTTTCGTTGATACCGATCTTGGGCTCTTCGGTCCTGATCCTATTGTCATCCGTCATACCACTTTACCAAGCCCGTCGTAGGTTCATTTTAGAAATTTCGCCCCGGGTGGGAATCGAACCCGCGACATAGCGATTACAACGCAGGTGTGCTATCCTCCAAGCTAAATCGGCTATCTGTATCTATTCAATCTTTAGGAGCTTACAAAGTTGACGTTTAAAGCCTCTATGAAGATTAGAACGGAACTTGGTACTGTTTGGAATCAACCATGTTCTTTGGAGAAATATGAATGATGTTGATGGTACTCATTTCTGCTGTCAAAACCAAATGTCAGCCCAAAGCAATCACACCTAGACTGATTGAGAGGCTGACGAAAAACGGCGAACCCGTCTGTACACGGTAAATGGCGAAGAAAAAGAAATTGATGATATGCATTGTGAAGGATAAGGATCCCTGCGAAAAGTAGGGTCGGGCCAAATCTTAAAGGTGAAATAGATTGAATAGGAAATTTAGAAATAATTAAGGAGCTGTTTATAAGATAAGGGAAATGAACAGATATAGAAGGTATCAATATTTTATTTATGAAGTTTCCACAGAAAGAGCCCAATAAAAACATAGTAGGTACAAGATATTTTGAGATCCGAGATCTTGAAGAGGTCCCGGGCTAAAGATTGCATCATATGTTTCATATCACATACACCAGAGCGCTACATAGCTGATAGATGAAGTTTCTTTAAAATGGTTCATTTTTTGAAGAGAATGATAAATTTCATGAGAAGCTGTTAAGTTACAGGCAGTTGCATCATATGTTTCATATCACATACACCAGAGCGCTACATAGCTGATAGATGAAGTTTCTTTAAAATGGTTCATTTTTTGAAGAGAGTGATAAATTTCATGAGAAGCTGTTAAGTTACAGGCAATGTCAACCTCTCACTTTGCTCCGTGTTGATATTGTGTGATATCTGTGATAGACGAAGAATTATTATCTCCACCAGTGGGGAATAGATGGTCTACAGCTGTACAGTAGACTGTAGACCCTACACTACAATCAATGTTGGTCGTTCATAATGTAGACTGCGCGACGCCACGCCCCGCCACTTTGGGTTTTGAAATTCCATTCTCGGCCGCCGTTGTAATCCTTTAAAGTGGCGTTCCGATCCTAGCTGCCGGGCAGCGCGACCCGGCAGCGCTGCCGAGCTGTGCGACCGCTACCTACTGCTTCCTATGTATTCTTATGAAGTACTTTCCGAACCAAGCCTAATATGAGGTACGAACTCTCCTAAAAATCATTACTCATTTATTTGACTCTTTTTAACGAAGGGGTTTTTTGTTTTGATAAAAATTTTAAAATTTAGGTTAAAATTGTCATGTAAGAGATACCATACGAGTAAAACTATCATTGCATGTTTCGTTGATACCGATCTTGGGCTCTTCGGTCCTGATCCTATTGTCATCCGTCATATCACTTTACCAAGACCGTCGTAGGTTTATCTTAGAAAGTTCGCCCCGGGTGGGAATCGAACCCGCGACTTAGCGATTACAACGCAGGTGTGCTATCCTCCAAGCTAACTCGGCTATCTGTATCTATTCAATCTTTAGGAGCCTACAAAGTTGACGTTTAAAGCCTGTATGAAGATTAGAACGGAACTTCGTACTGTTTGGAATCAACCATGTTCTTTGGAGAAATATGAATGATGTTGATGGTACTCATTTCTGCTATCAAAACCAAATGTCAGCCCAAAGCAATCACACCTGGACTGATTGAGAGGCTGACGAAAAACGGCGAACCCGTCTGAACACGGTAAATGGCGAAGAAAAAGAAATTGATGATATGCATTGTGTTTCATGTGATTTAAAATACTATTTTTGTAATAATTTGTTCGACTGGAAGTTTGTAATGGAAGTCGCGCGACCCGGCAGCTAGGATCGGAACATCACCTATATGGGGCGACCAGGCAGCTCGGCAGCGCTGCCGGGTCGCGCTGCCTGGCAGCTAGGATCGGAACGCCACCTTTAGGGGCTTAGGGAGTGCCGCAGTAATATTATTATTATTAAAGAAAGTTAGAAGGTGATTAAACTTCTGGAAATCGTAGTTATAGGTATGACGAACATCCAAAAGTGACCCAACGTAATATTATTATTATTAAAGAAAGTTAGAAGGTGATTAAACTTCTGGAAATCGTAGTTATAGGTATGACGAACATCCAAAAGTGACCTAACAGAAGGCTGTAATGCTGTAAACTTTGGGACAATAACTACTTCTCCCACATTCTTCAATTTTTCGTACGTGTTTACCTTATTCAACAATTTTTAGACTGGGTGGATTGCCACAAATGTGCTACTAAAACCTAAACCTATCCCCCTAAAGTTTCAGTATTCATATGTCGTGAGCTCCTTATATGTATCTATTTTATCTTTCATTCCAATATTTCATTAATAAATGGTTTCTTAAAATATCCCTCTGAATGCACCACTGATATTGCGAGCTATGCCATGAATGTCTCTTGTCTGCTTATCTACGCTTGCCAATTCTCCTCATGCCTAAGTATATTGGACAGTAAAGCTTTGAGCTTTCAATTTGACTCACATATCAGATTCTAAAGCCAGGTGGGTCAAGCAGGACTAGATTCCGTCATTCTGGAAGGATTATGATTCATTAGATCATCATGGGCTACCGTTATCTGTCCAATGCTGGACAAAGGTTGAATAGAATTGTTAATATAAGCCTGAATGATGTGAATCTGGAAGGGAATTTTAAAACAATGGAGACTAGGTATTGTTAAATAGGATATTACCAGAATGGCAACAAATAGACTGTCTTATGATGGACTTGACAGTCACATGTAAAGCCAGGTGTCTACGCCGAACTTGAATCAAATTATCTTGTGAATTGCCCAAGAAGTGCACTGGAAAAGACAGATGAAATTTGCTATACACAATCCAACTATTCTACCTTGAGAGTTGCACAAGAAATGTAAAGGAAAAGCTTACTTTTGTGCTAAGTAACAACTAGGTATCTAATAGAGAAAACTGAAAAGAAGAAGGCCATAAATAATATGTATTAAGAAAGAGATCATATCATAGGTAGGCACTTCCATCAAATGCTTCAACAGATTCGATTAAAAATCAGGAGAAAAAGTCCGATGTAATCACTGTAACTAAGTTCAAGCCAGGTGTCTACGCCGAACTTGAATCAAATTATCTTGTGAATTGCCCAAGAAGTGCACTGGAAAAGACAGATGAAATTTGCTATATACAATCCAACTATTCTACCTTGAGAGTTGCACAAGAAATGTAAAGGAAAAGCTTACTTTTGTGTTAGGTAACAACTAGGTAACTAATAGAGAAAACTGAAAAGAAGAAGGCCATAAATAATATGTATTAAGAAAGAGAACATATCATAGGTAGGCACTTCCATCAAATGCTTCAACAGAGTCGATTAAAAATCAGGAGAAAAAGTCCGATGTAATCACTGTAACTAAGTTTAATAGTGAAAGAGATTAATGAGAATCACACTGAATCAAAAGAAAGAAATTCCACACCATTGTAGATCATTAGAAGGTGCACCAGTTATTTTGAAATTAAAAGCAACACATCTCTATTTGAAGCATTCCCTGACAGAATTGAAATTGAAGAGTAAGCAATGTATATTAGGAGTTTCATGAGAACAGAACATTTCATATGTATACCTACGAGTAATCAAGTAAACATGAGACACTGTTCTAAAGTTGGGGTTTAAATTCTCTAAACAGAATATAATTTCCTGGAATAGCTTGAATAGAATGGACATACCTACATAATATATGATCATTAATGAAAATGTTCCTTATGAATAGATCTTAACAACCTGACAGAATTGAAATTGAAGAGTAAGCAATGTATATTAGGAGTTTCATGAGAACAGAACATTTCGTATACCTACGAGTAATCAAGTAAACATGAGACATTGTTCTAAAGTTGGGGTTTAAAATCTCCAAACAGAATATAATTTCCTGGAATAGCTTGAATAGAATGGACATACATATGATCATTAATGAAAATGTTCCTTATGAATAGATCTTAACAGGTTGGTCTTTGTCAAAATGCGCAGAAACGCTTGCGCACAAACAAACGAAGCGGGAGTCATGAATTATGACGTCATCGCCTACGGGAGAGTATGCCGTGACGTCAAAATTTACGATTTATCGTTTTTTTTTTTTTATTTTTTAATCGATTTATCTCGGGATCTAAAAGTCGTAGAAGAAAAAGAAAAATTCCGTTGGTCCTCATTTTTCCTGCGTATCTAGAAGTCGTGGAAGAAAAAGAAAAATTCCGTTGGTCCTCATTTTTCCTGCTCTATGACTTTGAAACATCACCAAAGTTCACTTAGCTTAAAAACTATCCCAACCCGAACACGGGGTTAGGTAACACGTAAAAAAACGGACATACTAGCGGTTGACTTCTTATTCGATGTAGAGGATTTGCAGTACAAAGACCGCGTCAAACCCCAGGTACTCCCATCGCTACAAGTTCACTTACCTTAAAAACTAACCCAACCCGAACACGGGGTTAGGTAACACGCAAAAAACGGACATACTAGCGGTTGACTTCTTATTCGATGTAGAGGATTTGCAGTACAAAGACCGCGTCAAACCCCAGGTACTCCCATCGCTACAAGTTCGCTTACCTTAAAAACTAACCCAACCCGGGACGGGGTTAGGTAACACGCAAAAAAACGGACATTCCAGCGGTTGACTTCTTATTCAATGTACAGGATTTGCAGGACGAAGACAGCGATCATCATTACGAGGGGAATGATGTCTCTCAGTCTGAGCACCATCTTGACCCAATTGATGTGGAAAATTTTGAACGGGGTGAAAAAGGTTTCATATTTATAAAATCCAATGTCCCTTTTGGGATGAGCTATTCATTTTTTGGGGAAGTCACAACTTTGATTCGCCAGCTTTACTTCATACACAAAAAGCCCAATCCGAGGCTTAGGTGTAGGGGCTAAACACCTAAACAGCCCTAAAGATGGGTTAAGCTTCTACGAATCTACATATTATACACAACTTTGATTTGGAGTTGTTTGTTTTCTCCTTTTGTAGACAATATTAAGGGTGAAATGGGTGAATGATGTTTTTTCCAATGATGTTTTTTTCCTGTGTAGAGCAATGGCGAAACATGTCTGTTTGAATAAACAATAAAAAACCCCTCCCCCAACTGTGAAGAGTAAAAGTTATTGTGTTCTTCTTTTATAAAATAATCGATTTAAAGCAAGATTATTACATATTTTGTTATTTTGTAAGATCAAGCTAAAATTTCCTTTCCATTTACTTAAACAGAGGACAAGCTCGGCGATTAATATTCTTATGATTTGTGTAATGTCTGTTATTTCCAAATCGGATATAATATAAATGTAGTATCTACTTGTACATAGGTGACCTGTAGTAACATAACAACATGTATTGTAGGTGTGACCTGCACAGCTCTACTGTGACCTGCAAAGGTCTAGGTGCCCCGATGAATGTCGCCGCTAGACTGTGGTCTGTGACCTGCGCTGATCTGTTCTCAGTGACTTACATATCTGTGATGCGTGATATTTCAGTGAACAAGATTTTCATCTACAGTCTGGTTGAGTGTGTCATTACCGAAACGTAGACTCGCCACACACGGTAAGCTGTGTCCACATACTGTGGTCTGTGACCTGCGCTGATCTGTTCTCAGTGACTTACATATCTGTCATGCGTGATATTTCAGTGAACAAGATTTTCATCTACACTTCTACAGTCTGGTTGAGTGTGACATTACCGAAACGTAGACTCGCCACACACGGTAAGCTGTGTCCACATAATATATAGTCAATCTCATTGATCGATGTCGACTGAAACCGTACACTGCCTCGACAACATAGATTTACCCACCTTGTCCATCGACGGCGTCGACCATGTGTGGACACAGCTTAATGATATAACAAGTTGAAGAAATAATTTGCAAATACGACACTAGGTAGATCACGCCTAATATTGAGATCAAATAGGTCAGTAGATTATTTTCTCATTTCTTTACAAAAAATATAAATTACTAATAGCACATGCATACAGACACATTGTACAAACATAGATAGGGTGAGTGGGAGCAAAACTCAGCCTGGGGTAATAATGCCGCAGTCCATTTTTATTGAAAACGAGAGGTGCTGGGATTGTAATACGGGTACCTAATGATTTTCTCCCTGTGTGAAGTCTGGTCACTCTGAATGAAATGTAGTCCTAAACATAGATAGGGTGAGTGGGAGCAAAACTCAGCCTGGGGTAATAATGCCGCAGTCCATTTTTATTGAAAACGAGAGGTGCTGGGATCGCAATACCCGTAGGTACCAAATGATTTTCTCCCTGTGTGAAGTTTGGTCGCTCTGAATGAAATGTAGTCCGATTGATCGATGTCGACTGAAACCGTACACTGCCTCGACAACATAGATTTACCCACCTTGTCCATCGACGGCGTCGACCATGTGTGGACGCAGCTTAATGAAACAACAAGTTAAAGAATTAATTTGCAAATACGACACTAGGTAGATCACGCCTAATATTGAGATCAAATAGGTAGGTCAATAGATTATTTTCTCATTTCTTTATAAAAAATATAAATTACTATTAACACACGCATACAGACACATTGTACAAACATAGATAGGGTGAGTGGGAGCAAAACCCCGCCTGGGGTAATAAGGCCGCAGTCCATTTTTATTGAAAACGAGAGGTGCGGGATTGTAATACGGGTACCTAATGATTTTCTCCCTGTGTGAAGTGAAGTCTGGTCACTCTGAATGAAATGTAGTCCTAGGAACAAAAAATATGGCTTTTTACCCCCATCTGTCCTATTTTAAACACAAACTGTACTGAGACCTACCTATGTACCGCTTTGTTTTCATTCAATAATGTTTAAGGAAAAAGAACTCGGGGAAAAAATTCGAGGAACGGTGCCTTATCTCGGACCTGTGTGAAATTCAGGTTTCATATTGTACCGCTTTGTTTTCATTCAATAATGTTTAAGGAAAAAGAACTCGGGGAAAAAATTCGAGGAACGGTGCCTTATCTCGGACCTGTGTGAAATTCAGGTTTCATATTTATAAAATCCTATGTCCCTTTTGGGATGAGCTATTCATTTTTCGGCAAGATTCGTAGAAGCTCAACCCGTCCTTTGGGGCTGACCAGCCCCTACACCTAAGCCTCAGTTTGGGCTTTTTGTGTGTGATTTTTCGGCAAAGTCACAACTTTGATTCACCAGCTTTACTCCATACACAAAAAGCCCAATCTTAGGTGTAGGTGCTGGACAGCCCTAAAGGATGGGTTAAGCTTCTACGAATCTACATATTATACACAACTTTGATTTGGAGTTGTTTGTTTTCTTCTATTGTAGACAATATTAAGGGTGAAATGGGTGGATAATGTTTTTTCCAATGATGTTTTTTTCCTGAGTAAGAAAAAATTCGAGGAACGGTGCCTTATCTCGGACCTGTGTGAAATTCAGGTTTCATATTTATAAAATCCTATGTCCCTTTTGGGATGAACTACGTATTCATTTTTCGGCGAAGTCACAACTTTGATTCACCAGCTTTACTCCATACACAAAAAGCCCAATCCGAGGCTTAGGTGTAGGGGCTAGACAGCCCTGAAGGATGGGTTAAGCTTCTACGAATCTACATATTATACACAACTTTGATTTGGAGTTGTTTGTTTTCTTCTTTTGTAGACAATATTAAGGTGAAATGGGTGGATGATGTTTTTTCCAATGATGTTTTTTTTTCCTGTGTAATCCTTGCACATATCAGACCCTGTATTTATCCTCACATGTTCTGTACTATGTTCACAAAATACGTAGTGTTCTATACTACATATTACATTTATTAAAATATTTTTTAATTAATCACCAAAATCATGAGAGCTACAAGAGGGGCACTGTAACACTTCTGAAAAGTGAACGTAGGGCATTTCGACATAGAGGTAGAATAATGCCGGCACCTAGGTATCTGTTTAACTACACGGTGTAATGTAGACCTACTGTAGATTTAGAGGTTCACGAATTTCGCTATAATTATTACAGTTTCATCTACATAACTGTAGTTTGTATGTAAGTTAAAAGCAAGATACACGAGTCACAGCGATATTAACTTTATTAAGAGTTGTAGTATGATGGATTAATTAAATTTGTAACCCCGAAAACACATTTGAGATGATTTATGAAAATGTAGGCGTAATGGTCGGAAGGAAGGTGGATAGGTAATTGTACGCACCTAATTGCGGTAGACAGAGAATTCTGATAGGAACATAAACGCAAATAAATTTACGCTTATGATTTATGAAAATGTAGGCGTAATGGTCGGAAGGAAGGTGGATAGGTAATTGTACGCACCTAATTGCGGTAGACAGAGAATTGTGATAGGAACATAAACGCAAATAAATTTACGCACTTCATAGCGAATAGCGCACAAACCTTGCATCGGTAGTGTAGGATGCCTTCTTCATTGTTTGATAAATTGATTATGATTACAACAATACCTATGTAGTATTAAGTAGCCTACTCCTGGGGTGAAGCTATTTAGTCCTATTTGAGTAGTAAACTTACTTGGTCTATTAAGGTTGTCCAAGGGGAAATTTCACGCGGTGCAACCAAATGTTTCATGTGGTGCGAGGCTTAGTCAATACATATTAGCTGCCAAAATCAATAAGTAACTATTAAATTATTTATCCATAGAAATGTACATATCATAAGTTATTTACCTACTTATTTACCAATAACTTTAACCCTTAGCACCACCAATAGATAGGTACTTCACAGTTTATAGGTTCAGTCAGATAAAAGTAAAACACATCATTATGCAGAATATTAAATTATCTTAGCCATGATCCACGGTATTCAAATGAAATATCTACTTATCTAATAACAGTAATACCTAATAACCTATAGGTACCCTAAAATAAATAAAAATAATCTACCTTATTTACCTAACTTATAACTATAGAGAACCGTTTATTATTAGGGTGCATGATAAAATTAAATCTATTAATAAAAATCCAATAATGCGTAATTGGCCAAATCTATTAATCTAAAGACTCTAAAGTGAATTTTGATTGTATAGGTACCTATAACTACCTAGTAGATAATGTGTGTAATAAAGTGAATAGGTACTGTTTTGTTTGATAAAATTTTGATATACATAGATGCAATGATTATTTATTTATTAGCGTACCTCATGACCTTGTTATTAATAAATTTTATTATTATTACCTATTGAAATCATAATAATCGCATAATATAAGTAAACAGGAGGTATCTATTATATACCAGCCAGCCTAGTTAGCTTAGTTGGTTGTAAGCCCTAGGCCGCGGGTTCGATTCCCGCCCGGGGCAGATTTTATCCTGATGGTATAATGTTCGTTCTCGGAACGGCTGACTTTCTCCTATCCTGTCTTCCTTCTCTCTTCGATTTCGGGACGATAAGACCATAGCAGTTACAGTTCCCTCTGTCAAAACTCTTAAAAAAATATATATATTATATACCTACCTAAAATGTGTACATACTGTAAGCTGTAAGCTTTAAAGCACGGTATACAGAGTGTTTCAAGTTGTTATGTCCAATATTTATGTAGGTAACTAATTTCTCTCTTCACATTCATAAACTTTTTCGTATGGAAATCTATTCGAAACACTTCTCTGTTATTTTCCTCTTTTTTCCTCAAATCCTCTCTCTCTCTCTCTCTCTCTCTCTCTCTCTCTCTCTCTCTCTTATCTATCTCTCTCTCTCTTTCTCTGTCCTCATAGTAAGTCCCGATCTTCGATCTCTCTTTTTCTTTACATTTTCTTTTTTTCTCATTCTCTCTCCCTCTCTATCTGACATATTATCTGTCTTTTGCTTCTGACCAAAAAAAAAAAAAAAAAAAAAAAAAAAAAAAATCAACTTCAATAGTTCAAAGTTGCTTTCACAGACCACAGGTGGCACCAGGTCCTAGAATACCTAACTAGAAGATAGGGACCGAAAAAAATCGTGTAAATTTATTTTTTATGCTTCACTTTTTTTTCTGTTTTAACTCCATAGTGTCGATTGAGATTTTACCTCCTGGGGAAAAAAAACATGCTTCACTTTTTGAAAATTTCTCGTAGTATCCACTGTGAGTTTACCTCCTTGACAGAAAACAGCTGATTTTCAAATACGAAAGGGCACGGCGCAAAATTTAGAAAAAAAAAAGAAAACTTTGAACTTTAAAAAATTATCATTTGATTTTGAATTTTATTCTAATTTCTTTTTTCAAATATTTCTTTATTCCTTATTTATTCGACATTTTCTCGATATTCGATTCATTTTCTTCCCATGGTTCCAGTTGACGCCTTGTGATTTGGTAAGTGAAACCTACAAATGTTCTTATTTCACCATGTTGTACCTATTTATAGCTTACAGCCAGGTATCTACTCACCTAATCATTAATTTGTATGGTTCAGGAGATGAACATCTACCTAAAGGCACCTAATCAACCAGCCCTACAGGTTCTGTTTAAAGTGTTTGCTGAACCCTGAGTGTTCTCGGTGACTATGCTTGAACAGGTTCCAAGAATGCTTACGATTCGGGGGGGGGGAGTCTGTTCGTGATATGACCAGAGGGGTCACCTGTCCAGATACCAGTTTGGCTCAACGTTACTTAACTTATTGTTCAAAAAGGTTCCCAAATCTCTAGTAGGGGAGTTATGCATAAATACAGGGTGTCGACTAAAATTTGTACAGATTGTATAGTCGCCTGGAAACTCTTTTAATTATGCAATGTGCAACAAAGTATTTCCGGTAAGCGTGTGAACTTCATTTCGAGCTCACGAGATAAAAACACAAAAACGTGAGAGCTGTATACCTAGGTAGGTAGGTATTTTCATTTCCAAATTAAAATTTGGTATGTATATGTCAAATGTGACAAGGATGCGACACGAAACTTTTGGTTAAGATCGATGCACCGGTTGGCGGCATTTTACCGCTTTTTGGCGGTTTTCGGTGTAATTTAACAATATATCGGGAACGGTATTTTGGCAGACACAGGTCTGAAGTTTTGGTACTAGCTTAGAAGACACAACAGTGAAAAATTTGCTACAAAAAGGAGCTGTCACAAATGAGCAGTGACCAGTGTTATCATAGGGTTAGGTTGAACACAAAAGGAGCTTTCCTTTTCACTGTCCTGGCTTCTGAATAATTACCATAGAAAGTAACAAATATTCAGAAAAATTCCAAACAATCAAAAGTCGAGTTTTGAGAAAGGTATAGTTTGTAAGCAGCTGTTCAAAAACAGTCACATATCTCAACAGTAAAACAAAATATATTGAGCTTCTGTTAACCACTAGGCAGATTAGATAATGTAGTCAAATCCTCCAATAAATGAGGATAAAATTGTCTTGGCTGGGAATGAGTTTGGCGGGTGAGTTTCTTTAACACTACTATGTCAAATGTCACCAAGGCAGGTCAATTGGTACTTGTGCAGAAGTCACATCCGTGGAATATTGCCACCAAAGGAACTGGCACAAACAAGCAGTGACCAGTGTTATTATAGGGTTGGATTAAACGCAAGAAGGAGTTTTCACAATTAGAGCAGTGATTAGTGTTATTATAGGGTTAGGTTAAATACAAAAAGAAGCTTTTCTTTTCCACAGATGTGACTTCTGCATAATTACCGGTGAATCTAAACAGAAGTCTATATCTTTGCAGGTGACTTGTGTCTCTATCATCAGACCACCAAACTGATGATTAGTTTATTCATCATCTAATGAGCTCGGCTAAACAGGTCATCATTTGAACTCTATATTTCACTCCTTTGTTAAATTGTTACGTACCTTCTCTTGTCCTGGGTTTACAAAAAAAAAAAAAAAAAAATCCCTTGAAAATTTGGGATTATCCCAAGTTTTTTAGGATTCATCACTTTATTTCATCTGTAACTGAAATGTAAAAACAAATGATCTTTGTAATTTAAACTGTAAACCTAGGATTATAAAAAAAAAAAAAAAAATCCGTTGAAAATTTGGGATTATCCTAAGTTTTTTAGGATAATTATCATTATATCATCTGTAACTGAAATGTAAAAACAAATGATCTTTGTAATTTAAACTGTAAACCTAGGATTATTTCCCATTGCTTATATTTTGTTTGTAGTTTAAATTTCACATTTGCTTTAATTTAATTACCTACTAGGTATCTACCCGTTACTTAAGTAGGTATTTGTTTTATTTTGTTGTTGTAGTTAGTACCTACATTGCAAAGGTTTCTCCAAAATTATCAAAATTAGAGGAACTAAAAAAAGAAGAAAAAATTGAATTGTTTCATCAAACTGTTCAAGTCGTCATCATCACAGACACAAAACAAAGAACACTGCAATATCTTGAATATCATTATTATTATTTTCTTGTGAATACTTAAAGAAACTAATGACAATACATCATTGTTCCTTAATAGTAACATTTTTCCCCCTGAAAAGAATCAAGTACTTATGGTAGTTGAAAATAATCAATCACAATTCTTGAGGTAGGTAGTAGTGGAATAAAAGATTAAACAAATTATTTAAGTAATTCATTAGGAAAAAAATGGGACAATGTAGGTAGTGAAGGGAATTATTTAAAATTGTAGATTACTTCATTCCTATGTGAGAGTGTGAATTATTTTCTTCCTTTCTGGGTTTTTATTAATTTCGTTTTGTGTTTTCTTTTTTTCGTTTTCAGTTTGCACACTTTCCTTTGCATGTGAATTCCTCTGTCCTGCATGGCTGCTTACGTAAACCGTACCATCTCCTACATGTCGGGTGATGCCCAATACAAGACCCCCGTCACAGGGATCCATCTGAAAGATTCTTCACCTCTGCAGATATTTGTCAATGCCAAGCGGAAGATCAACGACATCTTTGTGGAAATCGAGGACTATGTAGGAGACAGCATCAACTTTGTGAAAAGTGAGTGCCCAAAGAAGTGTATTTATTAATATTTTAATTTATTTTTACTCTCTCAGTATACAGGATTTTTCTTCTTAATTCAAACCTATGTTGAGACATTTTCAGCTTAAAATAGGTCAGCTCCTATGGTGTAGTGGTCACTGCGCTCGCCTTGCACGTGGGAGACCCGGGTTCGAATCCCAGTGGGGTCAGGAAATTTTGTATCATGCAAATGATTGATTTCGTGATTGGCCGTTGCGGGGCCCACTCAGCCTTGTGAGGAAAATGAGTAGCTATGTAATATAATGCACATAGCGACTGGTGCCAGCATGGTAGGTAAACATAAGATTATTGAGATATTGGGAAAATCCTACAATGCTGCAGTGAGCACCAAAGTTGTGACATAATAACACAGAGAAACTGCATTTACATTTACAAATACAAAAAAAAGAGTATTTTGACTGAAGTCTTGTGAAGTACCTACCTCAAGCCACTTGGCCCCATTTACCTGCATATTAGGTATTATTTTGTAACCTAGTTTCACAAGTTTACACTACTTGAAAAAACCGCCCCTGCTTTGAATATTGACAAACTCAATATGAAATTACAATCATACTCTCTCTATTCTATTGTCTAGATAAAATCTAAAGTTTTTCAAACATAATTAAATTGTTTGATTTTGTTCTAATGCTAACCTGTTTAATTATTTATGTTTTGTGAAAAAAGGGGTTGGAATCGAAAAAGTTTTCAAAATCCAATCTCGAATACATTGAATTCTAAAAATATTAGTTTCCCCAAGGCAACTTTTCTGTTCCACCATTTAAAACATATCAAAACTACAGCATAGAATGCAAGGTTAGGGGTATGGGCAGGATGTGCAAACAATACTCTTGGCTGACAAGTATGTGGATTATGAAACTAAACATTACATTGCTATTTAAAACTTCTCCCAGGTAGATTTTCATGTTCCAACTTTTCACTATTAATTCGTTAAAAATAAAACTTTCTGCATCTAGTACCTAAGTAGTAATTATTTTATTTATTGTTTTTAAAATGCATCGCTTAGGAAGCGAATAAAAAGCATGCTGTAAATGTAAAGTGTAAAAAAAATCACAACATGCAATTAGGTACTTATTCCAAGTAACTACTTGCATATTTAATTAGGTATTTACTTGTAGTAATAATAATGGAATTATCAGAAATGTTGAAAAATAATTACTTAATGTATCACAAAGTAGAGATTTAAAAGTTTTGGAAAAGCGTCTAGAGAAGTTGAAAACGGAAAGCCAAGTTTTCGTTTTCCGTTTGAAGAAAAAGTTGTGGGTAAAGTATTTCCAAGTGGTACTTAACCTGATGGAAGATAAGATAGCCTCTTCACTTCAGAGAATGTTCAGTTCAAGATGCCAAGCAAGAGAAAACCCCAACTAGAGGAACTTAAATTCACAGACACCTTTTTTTAGATTCTCATTTGTGAAAACCTCCGCGGCCTAGTGGGTTTCACACTAGGCTTGCACACCGAAGGCCCTGACTTCGGATCGCGGTGGTACTTAACCTGATGGAAGATAAGATAGCCTCTTCACTTCAGAGAATGTTCAGTTCAAGATGCCTTAAGCAAGAGAAAACCCCAACTAGAGGAACTTAAATTCACAGACACCTTTTTTTAGATTCTCATTTGTAAAAATCTCCTTGGCCTAGTGGGTTTCACACTAGGCTTGCACACCGAAGGCCCTGACTTCGGATCGCGACAGAGTCGAAGTAAAATCATTTTTGGCTCTTTGCTCTGAATATGAAGTAAGCCTTGTTACAACTGGAGTAGCCGTAAACACACGACTGTTCTGATTCTCTTCACAGCTATCAAGGACAATGAGGGCCTCATTTTGAAATCATTTTTGGCTCTTTGCTCTGAATATGAAGTAAGCCTTGTTACAACTGGAGTAGCCGTAAACACACGACTGTTCTGATTCTCTTTACAGCTATCAAGGACAATGAGGGCCTCATTTTACCTCAGGAATGCTCCAATGTGGAGAATTATGCTGCTAAGGTCAAAGGCATCCGTGAAGTTTTGGCCCGGGATCACATGAAAGTGGTCTTCTTTGGAAGGTGAGAGATTTTTACCACACGAGTAGATATTACCCTTTTCATTGTGCTAGTTTTACTATGGTTATTTAAGTTATTTTAACACCACACAAATGTTTAGTTACGTGCTTATAAATTAAATTAATAAACAATGTTGTTATCTACAATTGATTGACATACTGAACTATTCTACATATGTGGAGAATTATGCTGCTAAGGTCAAAGGCATCCGTGAAGTTTTGGCCCGGGATCACATGAAAGTGGTCTTCTTTGGAAGGTGAGAAATTTTTATTATGGTTATTTAAGTTATTTTAACACCACACAAATGTTTAGTTACGTGCTTATAAATTAAATTAATAAACAATATTGTTATCTACGTGATAAGATTCTGCCCAGTGGCATAGGACATACTACTAACTGCTTCCTACAGGTGGAGGGTTCCGACACAGGCAAGAGCTATCTTGTTACTGAGGACTCGGAGGAAAAGGTAAGTTATTTGATACGAGGTTAACGTCACTGCATAACTGCCAAGGTTCTTATGGCCAATCTTACCACTGAGTTATTTGATACGAGGTTAACGTCACTGCATAACTGCCAAGGTTCTTATGGCCAATCTTACCACTGACGGTGGATTTCACCAACCTTCTTACCAGCCTCAAACAGCCCTGTTGAGCCAATACAAATTAAATGGAACTTAACTGGCTGTTAGATTAACAGGAGTTATAATGACCGAATAAATATTGGTGAAATCCAACATGAGAGTAATTATCAAACAGCCCGTTATTTTAACAGCCCTGTTAAGCCAATACAAATTAAATGGAACTTAACTGGCTGTTAGATTAACAGGAGTTATAATCACTGAATAAATATTGGTGAAATCCAACATGAGAGTAATTAACACAGTGTCAAAGGTTTTCTTTGACGTCACCCATTTGATTTACACAGGAGAGTATTTCTTGAACTCTGGATTACCTGAAAACTCTATATGGTAAGATCGGGGAGCATTATTGACGGGGGTTTTACCTTACATTCGGTGACAAGATACCTGCCTCCTCACATGAACATCACCCAGCCTGAGTGGGACCGGGAAAAGTCAGCGGGACGCGATAGCCCAGATGGTCACCCATAAGGATACCAACTACGCGTAACGTTAAGTAACACATTCAATAGATCAGTTGCGCTTACTTGGGTGATGTTTCAAAGTCATAGAGCAGGAAAAATGAGGACCAACGGAATTTTTCTTTTTCTTCTACGACTTCTAGATACCGAGATAAATCGATTTAAAAAATACAGGTAAAAAAAAAAAAAAAAAAAAAAAAAAAAAAATCCCTTGAAAATTTGGGATTATCCTAAGTTTTTTAGGATTTATCATTATATCATCTGTAACTGAAATGTAAAAACAAATGATCTTTGTAATTTAAACTGTAAACCTAGGATTATTTTCCATTGCTTATATTTTGTTTGTAGTTTAAATTTCACATTTGCTTTAATTTCATTACCTACTAGGTATCTACCTACCCGTTACTTAAGTAGGTATTTGTTTTATTTTGTTGTTGTAGTTAGTACCTACATTGCAAAGGTTTCTCCAAAATTATCAAAATTAGAGGAACTAAAAAAAGAAGAAAAAATTGAATTGTTTCATCAAACTGTTCAAGTCGTCATTATCACAGACACAAAACAAAGAACACTGCAATATCTTGAATACATATCATTATTATTATTTTCTTGTGAATACTTAAAGAAACTAATGACAATACATCATTGTTCCTTAATAGTAACATTTTTCCCCCCTGAAAAGAATCAAGCACAGTACTTACTTATGGTAGTTGAAAATAATCAATCACAGTACAAAGGTTTCTCCAAAATTATCAAAATTAGAGGAACTAAAAAAAGAAGAAAAAATTGAATTGTTTCATCAAACTGTTCAAGTCGTCATCATCACAGACACAAAACAAAGAACACTGCAATATCTTGAATATCATTATTATTATTTTCTTGTGAATACTTAAAGAAACTAATGACAATACATCATTGTTCCTTAATAGTAACATTTTTCCCCCTGAAAAGAATCAAGTACTTATGGTAGTTGAAAATAATCAATCACAATTCTTGAGGTAGGTAGTAGTGGAATAAAAGATTAAACAAATTATTTAAGTAATTCATTAGGAAAAAAATGGGACAATGTAGGTAGTGAAGGGAATTATTTAAAATTGTAGATTACTTCATTCCTATGTGAGAGTGTGAATTATTTTCTTCCTTTCTGGGTTTTTATTAATTTCGTTTTGTGTTTTCTTTTTTTCGTTTTCAGTTTGCACACTTTCCTTTGCATGTGAATTCCTCTGTCCTGCATGGCTGCTTACGTAAACCGTACCATCTCCTACATGTCGGGTGATGCCCAATACAAGACCCCCGTCACAGGGATCCATCTGAAAGATTCTTCACCTCTGCAGATATTTGTCAATGCCAAGCGGAAGATCAACGACATCTTTGTGGAAATCGAGGACTATGTAGGAGACAGCATCAACTTTGTGAAAAGTGAGTGCCCAAAGAAGTGTATTTATTAATATTTTAATTTATTTTTACTCTCTCAGTATACAGGATTTTTCTTCTTGTCAATGCCAAGCGGAAGATCAACGACATCTTTGTGGAAATCGAGGACTATGTAGGAGACAGCATCAACTTTGTGAAAAGTGAGTGGCCAAAGAAGTGTATTTATTAATATTTTAATTTATTTTATTTATTTTTACTCTCAGTATACAGGATTTTTCTTTAATTCAAACCTATGTTGAGACATTTTCAGCTTAAAATAGGTCAGCTCCTATGGTGTAGTGGTCACTGCGCTCGCCTTGCACGTGGGAGACCCGGGTTCGAATCCCAGTGGGGTCAGGAAATTTTGTATCATGCAAATGATTGATTTCGTGATTGGCTGTTGCGGGGCCCACTCAGCCTTGTGAGGAAAATGAGTAGCTATGTAATATAATGCACATAGCGACTGGTGCCAGCATGGTAGATAAACATTGGATTTTAGGATTATTGAGATATTGGGAAAATCCTACAATGCTGCAGCGAGCACCAAAGTTGTGACATAATAACACAAAGAAACTGCATTTACATTTACATATAATTAAGTGATAGGTCTTGGGTTTACCTAATTCCCACCCGGGCCGGGGTGAATTTTCCTAAATAAGGTTCGTTCTCGGAACGGGTGGATTTCTCCCATCCTGTCCGTCTTCTCTCTTCGATTTCGGGACTATGATACCTCCGTTCTTATGGCAGCTCCCTCTATTAAAACTCTTTTAAAACTATTTTTATCCTAAACGGATAATGTTCGTTCTCGGAA
>NW_007377930.1:90752-103420 GCF_000475195.1 Diaphorina citri | reverse complement strand
CAGATCTGAAATAAGATAGAAAAGAAGAGATTTTACATCAGAAAAAAAAAGGTCAGAATACCTATACAACACAAACCTACTTTTTTTTATTTTATTTTTTTTTTTTTTATGGCTACAAAATCGTAAAGTACCTACATACTTACCTACTAGTTATACCCTACTTGTGATTACATGTATAGTTTCTGTGCATCACAAGGCTATCTATGTTCCACCGAATTAGAGTTATGTTCTACCAACATGCCTCCTTATACAATGAATATAAAAATTCACCAAAATATTTTCAATACCCAAATAGTAGGTACTTGCAAATAATATTGAGCATAACTTCTCTAGCTTCCATGCTGCACTACCAAGCATACTCCGAGGTAACAAAAGACCCAGTAATAATTCTAATAAGAAAGGTGGAAAACTACCTGGGTTTAGGTAACACCATGTCTTTCCAGCCTTTCAAACCCAATTAACCTATTGGGTACTTTTTATGTTGAACACCTATCCTAAACTAGGTTAGGTTATGTTGTGTTTGTTTACAAGTTTACATTTGCTTAGGTAGGTATACACTCAACTGGAGTTTTTCTCCTATGGAAAAGGTGAATTTCCAACATCAAAATCAAAGTTCAGATGCATAACATAAATCCTTACCTTGCAGCTTTAATTCCTCTCATCTCAGTTCCATGGAAGTCTGGATGGTTTGTGAAAAAATCCATTGGTGTGCATATCTACTTGAGGCAAGTTAGTTGGGTTGGCTTTGGAAAAATCAGCCTCCATAATGAAAACTTGTAAACGTTTCAAGTGTAGGTTCACAGAAAAAAGAACTTCAAGTGTTTAATTAACTATTCTCTGAAAAAAATAATTATTTTTGTCAAATAAACGGCACTCTCCTTCTGTCTAAAACTTGAGGATTTCAATAGAAACAAATACGATTAGCAGCCATGAAAACCGCAATAGGGAGCGATGACGTCATCGCTAAGTCCACCAATCAGAGTGCGTTTCGATAATGGCTGGCGGGAAGACTTATTTTTCAAATTTCGATTTTGATTTTCTCCCGCTGAGGGTATCGTAAAAAAATAAAAAAAATATTTTTGGACTGTGTGAAAGAAAATGAATATGAAAAGATAATTTATTTAGTGACTTGGAAAAAATCTTCCTTCTCTATTGATTGACATACTGAACTATTCTACACTATGGTTATTTAAGTTATTTTAACACCACACAAATGTTTAGTTACGTGCTTATAAATTAAATTAATAAACAATATTGTTATCTACAATTGATTGACATACTGAACTATACTACCTATGTACATCTTCATAGAATTTTATCGCGAATTTTCACTGATTCCATCCATTTCTATTTCAGAACGAGTAACGGCAAGAGCAGCGTGATCAATGCTATGCTACGTGATAAGATTCTGCCCAGTGGCATAGGACATACTACTAACTGCTTCCTACAGGTGGAGGGTTCCGACACAGGCAAGAGCTATCTGGTTACTGAGGACTCGGAAGAAAAGGTAAGTTATTTGATACGGGGTAACGTCACTGCATAACTGCCAAGGTTATTTTAACAAACAGCCCGTTATTTTAACAGCCCTGTTAAGCCAATACAAATTAAATGGAAATTAACTGGCTGTTAGATTAACAGGAGTTTTAATGACTGAATAAATATTGGTGAAATCCAACATGAGAGTAATTAACACAGTGTCAAGGGGTTTTCTTTGACGTCACCCATTTGATTTACACAGGAGAGTATTTCTTGAACTCTGGGTTACCTGAAAACTCTATATGGTAAGATTGGGGAGCATTATTGGCGAGAGTTTTACCTTACATTCGGTGACAAGATACCTGCCTCCTCACATGAAAATCACCCAACCTGAGTGGGACCGGGAAAAGTCAGCGGGACGCGATAGCCCAGATGGTCACCCATAAGGATACCAACTACGCGTAACGTTAAGCAATCCATTCAATTAAACAATTCATTGGGAACTGGTGCATTCAACATGTTAGCGGCACTCTGGCACTTTTATCACTTTTCATATGAATATGTAATATATTGGCGTGTCTGCAAATAAATGCACATAATTTATGTTATAAATTAGTAAGTTATTTCATCCGATTTTGTCTTTGCAGCGAGATGTCAAATCGGTGGCTCAGTTAGCCAACGCTCTGTGCGAGGAGAAGCTGAGTGAGTCCACCCTGGTGAAGATATTCTGGCCTCGTGACAAATGTCTGCTACTGAGGGATGATGTTGTGTTTGTTGATTCACCCGGTATTGATGTGACGCCCAACCTGGATGAATGGATTGATAAGCACTGTCTGGATGCGGATGTGTTTGTTCTGGTGGCCAACGCTGAGTCAACGCTTATGGTGACGGTAAGTGGAATAAGAGTGGTAAAGCAGAGCCTTTTCACATTTTTTAAAAAGAGGTTTGATAGAGGAAATTGTAACTGCTTCTCTCTTCGCTTTTGGGTCAATGAGACCTTAGTGCTGGATTCATGCTGAAGACAGTAGGATGGCGACTCATCATGGTTACAGGTAAGAAGTGGTTTTGAAAGAGGTCCCGGGTTCGATTCCAGAGTCAGTCGAAGTTTTTACGCTCTGCGTTTACAGAACGGAAAATAGCTACTCAACGTCGTAAGAATAATTGAGGAGTTTCTTTGAATGAGTAGCGATCAGTGGTGTCATTAATGGTTAAAATTAAAAATCGATAGAATCAGTCAAAGAGGCTCTTGAGAGTCTAACGCCAGTATTTAAGTACGAAAATTCTCGCTCTTGAGTCAGACTGAAGGTAATTTTGAACAAGCAGATGTTTGAAATTAAGGCTTCATTCAGTGCGACTTTTGGGAGCTAGTATTTTGTTAATACTTAAATATGGGTGTTAATAGTGTTCTGATACCCTCAAAAATTGCCAAATAACTTTCAGCTTCATCACAAATAATTTACTATTTAGATGTCTAAATCTAGAACTGGATATTTCACTCCATACCTATTCATTGTCTCTCTCTGTTACACTAGGTGCTGTATATTCCTGTCTCTATCTGTACGAGTGGTTGACTTGGAGTAACAAGGCTAAAGAGAGAGAGTTCAAAAGTCAATATGTAGCACATGCCAGCAAGAAACTCAAGATGATTGTAGACCTCACCTCGTCCAACTGTAGTCATCAAGTTGAACAGTAAGTCAAATGAGAACTCTTGGTTTTCTACCAAAATAGAATCTAAACATATATGTACCTCTGCCAGCCTAGTTAGCTTCGCTGGTAGTGCGTCTGCCTTGTAAGCGCAGGGTCGTGGATTCGATTCCGTCCGGGGCGGATTTTATCCTAAACAGATAAGGTTCGTTCTCGGAACGGCTGGCTTTCTCCTATCCTGTATTCGTTCTCTTCGCTTTTGGGACGACAAGACCTTAGGAGTTACAGTTCCCTTCATTAAACCTCTAAGTAATAAATAATTACAGTTCCCTTCATTAAATCTCTTTAAGAAATATATAAATGAAATTATTTTAAAACATAGAACTGACTTCATTCATTCAATCGAATTACAGAGAGCTGTCCAGCACGTTCGCCCGTCTGTGTCAACTGGTAGACCGCGCTACTGATGATATGCATGAAGACATCAAACAACTAGACTCCCATCTCAAGCAAGTGGAGGAAGCAAGCAACAATGCCAAAGTGTTGCGAAACAAAGCTCACTACTTGATCAAAGAATTGGACATGTTCCAGGAAGCCTACCTGGTCAATATGAGTTAAGGAGGATGAACGTCCTGTGTAGTTCCCTCCTTAGGGCTGCAGTTCCTTTGGGCACTCCTTAAGGCTGCAGTTACTTTGGCCCTCCCCCCCCCCCCCAAAAAAAACTCAGTTTAGGTAGGATTAGGATTTTTTTTTTATTTTTATTCTTCAGATCAATTCAATCTCGAGCTCAATAAACTTTGAGCTGAACCCTCCTCGTCTAAAACTTTAGCGGAATAGCTCAAGTTTGTGTCGACTGAGGAGGGAACAGCTCAGGTCATTGGCAATTAATTCTTTCATGGATCTTCTTTCTTCTTATGACAATTGCTTCTTGTTCCTTTCGAGCTTTAAGCTTCAAGTATGTGGATGATCTTCTTCAGTTTTTCAAGCATTTTTGATTTCCATTATGGTATTTTCAATTTTGTATATGTACAATTTGTGTGAATAAAATTTATTTAGTTTCTGTAGTTATCAAATCAAAATATTCAAATCCCCTACTTATATTTCCCTTTGATTATGCCCCCGTCCTCAATTCACGTACAATGTTTATTTTTCATGCAGTCAAGTGAACAAAATGCTGTAAGTATTTTGTTTCCTTCGCACATCCACCCAACCTACTAGTATTTAGCTTCCAAATTTTGTTACCTTTGAGATCACAGCTTACAGCAATAGCTTCTTTTCTGTTCTTTACTTACCCAGTTCAGTTGGTATTACTTCACTTATTTAACAAATTCTCATTAAATTTTCTAGCATAGCTTGCAGCCTTTTTTTTCAATAGAAATAATAATATTTATTGACGGACTAAATATTTATTATGGACCGTCTCAAGTGTATAATTCAAACAAAATCGTCATTTCCCTTATATGTATTGCTTGTGCTAGCACGGTCCATGTGCAATGGGTGTTGGAATTGGTGCACATTTAATATTACATAATTTCGTTTGAAGTACCCTCATAAAAATCAATCTGTTCCTCAGGTACGGGCTCAGCATTTGGAGAGAGCCGTGGACTTTCTAGTGAAGGAGCTAAGGCTGTGTTCAGGCAAGGAGGCAGGAGAGAGGGTATTCTTCGTGTCCGCCAAGGAAGTCCTACAGGCCCGACTACAGGAGCAGAGCGGCCTGCCCCCTCACAGTGGGGCCCTGGCTGAAGGATTCCAGGCACGATATTTCGAGTTTCAAGATTTCGAACGAAAATTCGAGGAGTGCATCAGCAAGTCGGCGGTGAAAACCAAGTTCGCCCAACATCTGCAGGGAGGCAAACTCATCTCACAGTAAGTAGTAACCGTGTATCTGATTCCAGGCACGATATTTCGAGTTTCAAGATTTCGAACGAAAATTCGAGGAGTGCATCAGCAAGTCGGCGGTGAAAACCAAGTTCGCGCAACATTTGCAGGGAGGCAAACTCATCTCACAGTAAGTAGGAGGCTGTAGTTATGTGAACCTTATATCTCACTAAGGAAGGAGGAGGTCCCCCAAAAACTAATCGAACCTAAAACACCTTAATGAAAAGTTTTTACTACCACTATTATTGGAGGGTAAATAGTGGCGTATGTTTTGCAATCGATTTGAAAATAAACAAAGTTTTCATTGGTTACCGGAAAAAAGAACCCTAGTTATTTCTATATTTTAAGGTGTCTTTCATTTCTAATTTGTAATTCCAAATAATCATGTTCCAAGTATTTCTCTCAAGTCAAAATTGACCAATCAAATGCCTTGAGACTATTCTTAGCACGAACTTAAGAGCCAGCATTTTGTTCATAAATATGGGTGTAAGTCTTAAGGGTAAGACTGGTGGCTATGTGAACTGTATATCTACTATATCTCATTCAGGAAGAGATCTAGGCCCCAAAAGACTCAGTCTCGGGACCGAAATTTTTTTGCCGAATTTTTCCCAACGGACAGCAAAACAATTAGGTACAAACAAACTTGAAAATCGTAAAGTTAAAACATATACATATCGTAAACATAAACATATACAGTTAAAACATATCGTGTGTACTGACTTTTGTAATAAAATTACTATTGCCATTATTGATGGGTAAATCTTGGACTGTGTGTGTAATTTCCGTAGAGATGGTTACAAAATAACTCTGTATTTTTCTTCACATTAAGGTATCTTCTTTCATGTCAATACATAATATTATTTTCTTATTATTTCCTCTGCCTGCAAAACCAAATCTAGAAAATGCTAGAGACTATATGTAGACTCTATACCATTTTCATAGGTTTGGTTTTGCAGGCGACTCCGCGCAACTCAAACTCTCGCGTCTACGATTCTAATGTGAGACAAGCCTAACGTGGCTTCTAATTTTTTTTTCTTTTGTGACGGGGGTTTTATCCTTCATTTGGCGACTAGCTACCCGTACAAGCCACCTCACATTAAACTCACCCAGTCTGAGTGGGACCGGGACAACAGCACGCGGCGATTGCTTCGATGATCACCCATCCGGATACCAACCACGGCCAACGTTGTATAACTTCAGTGATCTATCAGGAAATGATGTGTTCAACGTGTTTTCGTGCTGGTATCTCTTACGGAAACTTTTACCAGTCGTGTGCAGAGAGGTTGTTTAGTTCATCCGGAGTTAGTGCTAAGTTGGTCAAACTCACCTCTTGTTATTAGCGTGGGTGTTTTATGTGATGAAATGATATTGAGCTCTATTTGACCTGTTGTTTTATATCAGTTAGTTGTTTTTTTCAGTTGTTATTTATAATTATTTCTTTTATTAGGTTGTTCCGATTCCATTGTCACTTTTGACTCAGTCGACCGATATTAAATATCGGTTTATCCTCTATAAATATAAATATAAATATAAGTTTACTAGAGGATAAAATATAAATTTTATCCTGATATAAACTCTAGTTAAAGAATTATCTATTTCAATTTTTTAAACTGGCACTCCAGAAGTGACACGGAAATCGGTCTTTAATTTTATTTTGATTATTTCTTTATTTAAACTTTCTGATTTTCCCCCATCCTTTCTTATGAAGGTTGAAGTTACGGTCCATGGCCCGGGGTCTATCTTGGGGCTATGTCCCATAGCCTTGTACTCTATTTGCTGTATGCCATAGCCCTGAGTGCTGTAGATCTCATTGTATTCTTCATTTTATTTATTGAAAATTTTCACCATAAGCTCTGTTGGGGTTTGTGCTGTAGATCTCATTATATTCTTCATTTTATTTATTGAAATTTTTCACCATAAGCTCTGTTGGGGTTCACAATTTCACATTCAGATTATCCTTTATAATCTGAATCTTGTGGCTTTCCTTAGAGATAACAATTTATTGTTTAAAGGTGAAATATCCTAGAAGAATACGAAATAGGTATTTAATATTTATCTACTTTAATATGTATTCCAATGAGACCTCTGCTTGATGTGATATTGAAAATGGTTAGATTAATAAGATAAATCTCTTTTAAAGGTAACAAATATATTATTTATTCCCATTTATTTATTACAAACCCTATTTATAAATAACACCTAATGACTCGATGACTTTCTGTAACACCGTCTTATTTAATTTTATTGAGAGAAAAACTGTAGAGTAAGTTAATTTAAGAACAAAGACTATAATAGTTTTTAAAATCTGTCATATTCTTTCATTCCTATTTAAATACATATTTAAATAAATAAATAAATACCTACCAAATAAATCCTTTGACGTATTAATTCCATACCCGGTGAATTAATCATGGGCATGAGATACACCCTAGGAATGTATCACGCATAGCTGACTCACAATTCAACGTGAATGAACGAATGAAAAAATGGGTCTTTAACAGATGGTAGATGGGGTCTGTAGTATGAAGTTCCTATCCCTTCAGTCCAAGGCAACCTTTTTTTAGAGTGATTCCTATAGTTCACGGAACCATTAGTGTGAAAATTATCTCACCTATTAATTTTCTTCCTCAGGTGTCTAAAGCATTGAGCGATGAAGTAACCTAGTTTCACAAGTTTACACTACTTGAAAAAACCGCCCCTGCTTTGAATATTGACAAACTCAATATGAAATTACAATCATACTGTCTAGATAAAATCTAAAGTTTTTCAAACATAATTAAATTGTTTGATTTTGTTCTAATGCTAACCTGTGTTATTATTTATGTTTTGTGAAAAAAGGGGTTATTTTCTTTAATTTGTATGGTCGCTTGTTTCATAGTAAGTGTAGTAGGTAACTCTTAAACGGTGCAACCGATTTGGTCTGTCTCGTAGCATTCCCATTCCTTTCTTATCAGATGGGCAATAAGAGATACAATACTTCCCATTTAGGTGTTGGATCAGCACGAGAACACTAGAAAGTAACCCGTTGATATTTTCTTTAATTTGTATGGTCGCTTGTTTCATAGTAAGTGTAGTAGGTAACTCTTAAACGGTGCAACCGATTTGGTCTGTCTCGTAGCTATCCTTTCTTATCAGATGGGCGATAAGAGATACAATACTTCCCATTTAGGTGTTGGGTCAGCACGAGGACACTAGAAAGTAACCCGTTGATGTATTTGCAATCGAAAAACGAGTGTAATTTTTTGTTGATGGTGGGATTTGAACCCGGGACCTTCTGCATGGCAAGCAAGCGCCTTACCACTGGGCTAACCGTGTCCCCAAATTTTCTTTTTCCTTCCTCAGGTGTCTAAAGCATTGAGCGATGAGATCCGTCGCCTTTCAGTCCTAGTGGACGAATTTGACACCCCTTTCCATCCAGAACCTCTAGTACTGAACGTGTATAAGAAGGAGCTACATCACCATGTGGAGAAAGGGCTGGGCAGTAACCTCAGGTCCAGACTGAGTAGTGCCTTGGCTATGAATATTGAGAGCAGTCAACGCGAGATGATTGGTGAGTGAAACGGTAAAAGAAGGTTTTGTCCCAAAGGCTTCAAAGTTTATGCTATGAATATTGAGAGCAGTCAACGCGAGATGATTGGTGAGTGAAACGGTAGAAGAAGGTTTTGTCCCGAAGGCTTCATAGTTTATACCTATTTACCTTAAATGACTTGAGTTTTGAGTACTAGGCCGGTTTTATCCTTTACCTCCGTTTTTTTACTTTCTATTACTCTTACGTATAGGTATAGGGAACCTATACAAGGTAATGAGAAAGTATTGCAATCGCTCCAAATTTTCAAAATCGGGAAATGGTTGGAAATATCCGTTTTGGGATCCCCTGATTCCAAAAAAGTGGTTTTTAGCCCATGGTCTGTATGTATGTACGTACGTATGTATGTATGTGTGTACTACAGGTTTTTTTTATCAACAGGTTCACAACTTGAGTTGTAGTTTTATTTTTCAAAAATTTACATATGTAGTCACAATTTACAAGAAAAGAAAATACAAGAAATATAGAAATGAAAGATTTTCTGCATTAGACTTTATGGCCTTGTATCGTAGCATGCCCATCCCGTAGTAGATGAACAAAATAAAGACGTGACATTTGTTCCGATTTAGTTCCCGGGTCATCAGGAAAACAGAAAGAAACTCCATTATTAAGCGATCAATTTATCAAATATGTAAATGAGGATAAAATTCCATGCTTCGCCTGGGATCGAACTTGCGCACTCTTGCTTACCAGACTAGCGGCTTGCTTGAACACTACCCCACCAAGACCAGAAAGAAACTCCATTATTAAGCGATCAATTTATCAAATATGTAAATGAGGATAAAATTCCATGCTTCGCCTGGGATCGAACTTGTGCACTCCTGCTTACCAGACTAGCGGCTTGAACACTACCCCACCAAAGCAGGTGTCTTTGGTAGATTTCCTCATTTGTTTCCTTGGCTGATTGCAGAGAAAATGTCCAAGTTACTACCCAAACACAACGCTGATATCTCCGGCATTGCCAAACCGCGCCGCGAACCCTTCGAAGTACTATACCGTCTGAATTGCGACAACCTATGTGCTGACTTTGTAGAGGATCTGGAGTTTAGATTCTCGTGGGGGATTGTGGCGCTGATTCAGAGGTTTGCCGGATCGGGTAGTAACAAGATTGCTGTCAGGAATCAACACCAAGCGGTAAGTGAGGGGTTCTGGGTCTTACAAATTTAGCGAGGGTTGAGAGTTGACACGGGAGAAAAGTTTTTTTTTTTTTTTTTTTTGTGAGTGAAACGGTGGAAGAAGTTTTTGTCCCGAAGGCTTCATAGTCACGAGAGAAAGGTCATTCCGGAAAGCGAAAGAATGTGGAGGGCACTAAGACAGGATATAAGAAAGCCAGCCTTTTCGAAAACGAACCTGATTTGTTTAGGATACAGTTCGGCCCGGGCGGAAACCGAACCCGCTGCTTAGCGCTTAGCTTTCTTTTTAATTATTGGACAAAAAATAGAAACTATAAACAGGTAAAAATTTGAAAGTCAGCCGTTCCGAGAACGAACATTATCTGCTCATGATAAAATTTGCCCTGGGCGGCCTAGCGCTTACAAGGCAGACGCGCTACCAACCAAGCTAACTAGACTGGCTCCCTGACTATAACAGAAAAGTTGTATTGATGTATTCTAATACTAACCACAAAAGAGCTCCCTCGTGTGACCTGAATATTATAATTTCAGGTACCTCACACACCTAAGTTCGGCCCGGGCGGAAACCGAACCCGCTGCTTAGCGCTTAGCTTTCTTTTTAATTATTGGACAAAAAATAGAAACTATAAACAGGTGAAAATTTGAAAGTCAGCCGTTCCGAGAACGAACATTATCTGCTCAGGATAAGATTTGCCCTTGGCGGCATAGCGCTTACAAGGCAGACGCGCTACCAACCAAGCTAACTACACTGGCTCCCTGACTATAATAGAAAAGTTGTATTGATGTATTCTAATACTGACCTCAAAAGAGCTCCTTCGTGTGACCTGAATATTATAATTCCAGGTACATAATTTTATAGATTCAAAAGTTTTCCGCGTCTAAAGAGACTGATCCAGTTTAATTAATAAAACTGTGTTGACTCATACCGTTTCTACTTATTTCAGGAGAAGAACTTCTTTCACAAGGTGTCGCAGAAGTTATCCAAGCCCAACATATTCATCCTGAACAACCGATGGGACACACACCACTCGACTCTGCACCACATCAAGCACTCACTCCTAGCTTACCTCTGATGACGTCAGAGCATTGGTCCATTACTAGTAAGCTACTAATGAGTTCTGTAGGCAGTCAAGGTACCATGGGAGGACTTCTGGTGGCTGGATTCATGCTGAAGACAGTAGGATGGCGACTCATCATGGTTACAGGTAAGAAGTGGTTTTGAAAGAGGTCCCGGGTTCGATTCCCGAGAGGGTCGATTGGAATACGGAGTGCACACAGCCTCATGCCTCGTGAGAATAAATGAGGAGCTTATTTAAATGATTAGCGGCGGCATTACCAGGGTAAAGGGAAAAATTAAAAAAAATCGATAGAATTTGTCAAAGAGGCTTTATGAACGAAAATTGTCGCTCGTCAGACTGTTTTGGTCAATCAGATGTTTGGAATTGATGCTTTAGTGCGACTGGGGATCTGTAGCTTTCAGCTTCACCCAAATAATTTACGATTTAGGTGTCTAAATCTAGAACTAGGCGTTTTACTTCATATTCAATATTCATTGTCTCTCTCCGTTACACCAGGTGCTGTATATTCCTGTCTCTATCTGTACGAGTGGTTGACTTGGAGTAATAAGGCTAAAGAGAGAGAGTTCAAAAGTCAATATGTAGCACATGCTAGCAAGAAACTCAAGATGATTGTAGACCTCACTTCGTCCAACTGTAGTCATCAAGTTGAACAGTAAGTCTAATGAGAACTCTTGGTTTTACACCAAAACAGAATCTAAACATATATTTACCTCTGCCAGCCTAGTTAGCTCGGCTGGTAGTGCGTCTGCCTTGTAAGCGCAGGGTTGTGGATTCGATTCCGCGCGGGGCGGATTTTATCCTAAACAGATAAGGTTCGTTCTCGGAACGGCTGGCTTTCTCCTATCCTGTCTTCCTGCTCTCTTTGCTTTTGGGACAACAAGACCCTAGGAGTTACAGTTCCCTTCATTAAACCTCTTTAAGAAATATATAAATGAAATTATTTTGAAATGAAATTATAAAGAAACCTACCTCGGTGGTGTAGTGGTCAAGGCGCCCGGCTGGTAAACAGGAGGGCGTGGGTTCAATCCCAGCCGAGGTATGGAATTTTATCATCAATATAATTTGAGAATTTGACCACAATAATAGTAGTAGCCTACTGCTGGAGTAAAGGGACTTTTCAGTCCTATGCGAGCAGTATAAAAAATAAGCACTATTATTAAAACATAGAACTGACTTCATTCATTCAATTTAATTACAGAGAGCTGTCCAGCACGTTCGCCCGTCTGTGTCAACTGGTAGACCGCGCTACTGATGATATGCATGAAGACATCAAACAACTCGACTCCCATCTCAAACAAGTGGAGGAAGCAAGCAACAATGCCAAAGTGTTGCGAAACAAAGCACACTACTTGATCAAAGAATTGGACATGTTCCAGGAAGCCTACCTGGTCAATATGAGTTAAGGAGGAGAAATGTCCTGTGTAGTTCCCTCCTTAGGGCTGCAGTTCCTTTGGCACTCCTTAAGGCTGCAGTTCCTTTGGCCCTCCTTAAGGCTGCAGTTCCTTTGGCCCTTCTTAAGGCTTTCCTTTTGGGTAAGTCTGCACTCGGTTGTAATTGGTTTCGTAAGAGATGAGTTTTCCTTGTTTTTTCTTTTTCCTTTTTTTTTTCTTTTCTTTTTTCTTTTTCCCCAAGGGTAAAGGTTTTAGGCTTGTCTCACATTATAAGCGTAGACGCACAACTTTTGGTAGCCCGTAGTCGCCTGCAAAACCAAATCTAGAAAATGCTAGAGACTATACAGACTCTATACCAGTGGTTCTCAAACATTTTTGCATAGCGCCCCCTTTGGGCATATTCTCATTTTTTCAACGCCCCCCCCCTACCTTACCCAACCCCTCGGTATATTATTTTTACCTAAATAAATTTGATTTTTTT
>NW_007377930.1:78111-90583 GCF_000475195.1 Diaphorina citri | reverse complement strand
CTCGGTATATTATTTTTACCTATGGGTTTTATGGAATAACAAAACGAGAATTTGAAACTTTGAGATTTTTTTTTTATATATTCAAGTAAGTAGGTTACCTATTTATAGGTTTTATGAAATAACAAAACGAACTAACCTCAGTGGCTCAAGCAGTTAGCGCGGGAGGAATTTCAGGTATTTCTCTCACAGTGATGTGTACAGTGTAATGGAAGCGACATACGAGCGCTGCCAAATGTTGAAGGCAGACAAGTGTAAGATCAAGAAGGAAATACACGACAAGTTGAATCTCACAGAACAACAGTTGATTCTGATCACACATGAAATGAAGAGCAAGATCAAACATATGGTGGAGGAGGTTGAAGAGAAGGTAAGTACTGGACTAGTATGGTGGTGGTTCTGGTTCAATTCCCCGTGCAGTCGAAAATTTTTGATCCGCACTATTGAACAAAGTTCCAAGTTTTGATTCAACGATTTTTCTTTAATAATAATAATAATAATAATAATAAATAAAATAAACATAGTCGAGTTTTAATAGCTACCCATGTAGGTACCTTGTAGGCTTGGATGTAGGAACATAAAGCCAAGCACTGTCAGACAGTCTGAGAGTGTGTGACGGAAGAAGCTTCAAACCCCGGTCTGTCAGATAGTCTGAGCGTGTGTGACTGTGGCCTAACAATCACAGACTCTATTTATTTATTTTCAAGATTTCAAGTTTCTTTCTACTTTAGGGGGACAAAAAAAAATCAATTTCAAGATAAACTTGAAGATAATAAAAGCAATAAAAAAGTTGGGTAGGTGTAGGTGGTGAAAATTTTGCCAGAGACTAAAATAAAATCAAGGCAACCCCGAAACAACAAGAACAATATTTCAAGATAAAACATGATAATGAACAACAATAAAAACTCGAAAATACACAAATGTGTAAGTACCTATCTATAGTAACGTTACCTAGAAGATGTAGGTAGTAGATGGTATATAGATGTATGTACATATGTAATTAAGGCAACCCCGAAACAACAAGAACAATATTTCAAGATAAAACATGATAATGAACAACAATAAAAACTCGAAAATACACAAATGTGTACCTATAACGTTACCTAGAATATGTATGTAGTAGATGTATGTACATATGTAATTTATACCTAGGTACAATATTGTACAATAATAATTAAAACATAAGTACCTACCTAGATAAAAGATAAAGGAGGGAAGATAAAAAGACAAAGAGGAAAAATCACGCAAAATTAAAAAGAACAGAGAAAGACAAAAGATGCGGAAAGACAAAGACAATACGAGGAAAAAAAGTGGAAATTGGCTGAAAAGTGAGAGAGATATACGAATGAATGAGAGAGAGAGAGAGAGGGGGGAAACAATGAAAATATGAAGTGCGTGGACGCTTAAGGAACAACAAAGCTTATCGACTTTTTCCTAAAATGAAATTCCTTAGGCAGATTTTTTTCTAGGTGTTTGATAGAGGGAACTGTAACTGCTGAGATCTGAAAGTCCCGAAAATGAAGAGAGAAGGAAGACAGGATAGGAAAAAAGCCAGTCGTTCCAAGAATGAACTTTGTCTGTCTAGGGGTCTAGGCTCTAGGATAGAGTTCACCTCGGGCGGGAATCGAATCTGCGACTTAACGCTTACAAAGCAGACGCTACCTTCCAAGCAGCCAGCCTAGTTAGCTTAGCTCTGTTGGGGTTCACAATTTCACATTCAGATTATCCTTTATAATCTGAATCTTGTGGCTTTCCTTAGAGATAACAATTTATTGTTTAAAGGTGAAATATCCTAGAAGAATACGAAATAGGTATTTAATATTTATCTACTTTAATATGTATTCCAATGAGACCTCTGCTTGATGTGATATTGAAAATGGTTAGATTAATAAGATAAATCTCTTTTAAAGGTAACAAATATATTATTTATTCCCATTTATTTATTACAAACCCTATTTATAAATAACACCTAATGACTCGATGACTTTCTGTAACACCGTCTTATTTAATTTTATTGAGAGAAAAACTGTTGAGTAAGTTAATTTAAGAACAAAGACTATAATAGTTTTTAAAATCTGTCATATTCTCTCATTCCTATTTAAATAAATAAATAACTACCAAATAAATCCTTTGACGTGAGAACAATAATTATTGTTAATTGGATGGAAGGGGAATTTCTATAGTAAATAATATAAATATGAATGAATATCTAAGCAAAATTGATACCTAACAATGCATTGGAAAACTTAGAAATGTTAATACTAATCCTGAAATTTATATTTTTATATCGTAGAACAAAATAGGATAATTTATTTTACCTAAATCTAACTAAATCCTGGAAGGTTAATCTTTATCATTTAAACAAAATATTTATATCTAAATATTACTAATCCTGAGAATTATGTTAGCTTAAATTATTTATTAAAATCTAGTCTATTTATTTTTCAGTTTGTACTTCTTTAAAAAAATAATAGAAAAAGCAAAGAAATTAGGTTAAGCTTATTGTTTCTTGAGTTTGATAGAAATAAATAGAGAACTTGTTTCTACTCAGTTATAACCCTTTGTTGCTTCTTTCTCGCTGCTGTTTTCTACTATTTAGAAATCAAGAAGAATTAATTGGAAAGTAAATTGAATGGAAGGGGAATTTCTATAATAAATAATATAAATATGAATAAATATCTAAGCAAAATTGATACCTAACAATGCATTGAAAAACTTAGAAATGTTAATACTAATCCTGAAATTTATATTTTTATATCGTAGAACAAAATAGGATAATTTATTTTACTTAAATCTAAATAATCCTGGAAGGTTAATCTTTATCATTTAAACAAAATATTTATATCTAAATATCACTAATCCTGAGAATTATGTTAGCTTAAATTATTATTTATTAAAATCTAGTCTATTTATTTTTCAGTTTGTACTTCTTTAAAAAAATAATAGAAAGAAAGCAAAGAAATTAGGTTAAGCTTATTGTTTCTTGAGTTTGTTAGAAATAAATAGAGAACTTGTTTCTACTCAGTTATAATTCTTTGTTGCTCCTTTCTGGCTGATATTTTCTCCTGTTTAGGAATCAAGAAGAACCTGCCTCGGTGGCGTAGTGGTCAAGACGCCCGCCTGGTAATCAGGAGGGCGTGGGTTCGGTTCTAGCCGAGGTATGGGATTTTATCCTTCTTTATCTGAGAATTTGACCACATAATAATGGAGCTCTAAGGGTTAGGTGGTAGAGAACGCCTAAGGCGTTAACCTCGCCTAGTGGTTGCCTTCCACTCAAGAGTCTATTATTATTAATCTAGGTTACAAACTTAGAAATAACAAGGTATTTTTTAAAGTGTGCAACTGTATTGTATAGTTGTGCACACATCTGCGCGCCGTGGCAAATCTATTGGTCTTTCTTTCTTTCCGCTGGGGTTCGAACTCCAGACCTTTCACTCACCAATCGAGCATTCACAACCGTATAACTTGGACATGACGCGAGTGGAAATTAATTCATAGACAGGTGAGGTTGCTGTTTTTCGCCATGTGCCTACTTTAGATTAAAATATTCCATCTCATGACTTCAACCTCTCAATGTTTTCTTTATTATTCACGTTTCTCCTACCCGTTTCCTACTGTAAGCTACTCAATTCTCTCTCAGCTACTTACAGCTAAAAAACTACTTTCTCTCTTCTCTTGAAAAAAAAAATTGTTCCCCGGCACCGCTTTCGCATTACATCAAGACACAATCTTCTACCTTCATGCCTATCCAAGAACCCGAAAGTTTGGTCAGAAAATTTCTGCCCTTGCCAGGATTTGAACCCAGCACCTCTGGGTGTAGGTGCTACTCTACAGTTTGAGTTTTGTTATGCCCGAACTATCTCCGAGGTTAACCAACCTATCCTAATCAAAATTGGAACAGGTTTTTTTTTTTTTTCTTTTTTTTTTTTCATGAGGAACTGAACTAAATACACGTCCCTACCTACCTACGCTCCCACCTATGTACATACGTTCCTACCTACCTGTAGGTATGTATCTACAGTACAATATTACCTGTATGTATGTACCTACTGTAGTACAATTAGGATCGTAACAATCATTTTGTAGCTTACTCTCGTATAAAAAATAATAATTTCTGTGGTTCTCTCATCAGATGAGAGAAAGAGAGAGAGAGAAAGAGGAAGAGAAAAAAAAGCTTAGTCCCTCTTAGTGGTTCTCATCAGAATTTAGAGACAGAGAGAGCGCAAGAAGGGAGGGAAATAGGAGAGAGAGAGAGAGAGAGCTTAGCCGCTCTGCTAGATAATGTTGGATTAGGAAGAACACTAATTGCATGGTTTTAGAGGTTTTTACCTACATCATTTTTCTTCCCTCTCATCCTCTCTTTTTCTCTTTCGTTCTGTCCTTTTCTCCTCTCTCTCTCTCTCCTCTCTCTCTCTCTCTCTCTCGTCCTCTTTCGTTCTATCCGTTTCTCGTTTTCTCACCCTCTCATTCCCTTTTGGCCTTTCTCCTTTCGTTCTATCCTTCTACCTCTTTTTTTACTCTGCTTCCTTCTCCCTTCCCCTCTCTCTCTCTCTCTCCTTCCCTTCCGTTAATTCTCTCTCTCTCCTTCCCTTCCGTTAATTCTCTCTCTCCTTCCCTTCCGTCAATTCTCTCTCCCCCCCTCCCTCTTTTTTTCCTTTTCTTTCTCTCTCTCTCCCTTCCTCCTCCTCCTCCTCTTCCTCCTCCTCCACCTCCTCCTCTTCCTCCTCCTCCTCTTCCCCTTCCTCTTCCTCCTCCTCCTCCTCCTCGTAAGTAATCAGTTAAGTCTACCACTTAGCTCTCTCGTTCAGAACACACACAAAAGACTCGCCTCTCGTTATTAAAAACAAGTTTCGTCCAAACTTTTCCTCCCCCCCGAAAAACTTTTGGATTAAAGGAGAAGATTGTTGATAATTTCGATGGAAGTAATAGCTGCGGGTCTCTTATAAATAATTCACCAGGAACTTGCCAAGAGAAAATAAGAGAGAGAAACAGGAGGAAAAATAAGAGATATCTAACAGAATTGGAGAGAGAAAAGAGTGTTTGTGCAGTAGAAAAAATCCGTCTACTCATTAGCGACTAGTAATTTTGACAGTTTCATTAGGAGTTTTTTTTTACCATTTATAATAAAATTATTAAATGTGTACCTAGTACCTACGTAACTATAGGTAGTACTTTTTTTGGTAACTAGAAAGTAGAGAGTTTTGGAGGGAAATTTCAAAACTATGGGCCGAAGGGAGCAAACAAGACTATAGGTGAGAGCAAACGAGACTATAACAGCAAAACGAGTCTGTAACAGCAAAATGAGGCTATAACAGCAATCGAGGCTGTAACAGCAATCGAACAAAACGAGGCTAAAACAGCAAAACGAGTCTATAACAGCAAAACAAGGCTATAACAGCGAAACAAGACTCTAAGAGCAAACGAGACTATAACAGCAAAACGAGACTATAAGAGCGAACGAGTCTGTAACAGCAAAACGAGGCTATAACAGCAAAACGAGGCTAAAACAGCAAAACGTGTCTATAACAGCAAAATGAGGCTATAGCAGCAAACGAGTCTATTGGAATAAATCCCTTTAAGTACCTACTAGAGTACTAAAACAGCAAAATGAGTCTAAAACAGCAAAACGAGACTATAACAGCAAACGAGGGAACACAAAGAAAACCAAGAGGAGAAATCAAGGGAGAACGTAAAAAGTTTGTGCGCGGGAGAAAAAACGAGAGAGGTAAAAACGAAAATGAGAAAATCTTCATCCTGCACGCATTCTCTCTATACACACCGTGAGGCTGAAAGCAGAGAAAGCTCCCTCAGTGTTCGTCCGTCCGTATATCTCAGCACCCTCACTGGTATATTTCAACCTCCTCAGTTTCTCTAAAATTCACCTACAGCAGCTCTAGAAAGTCCACACAATCAGGTTTATTTCAGAGAAAAGCTGTGAGTCCATATATTATTCCATTAAGAGGGTACCAAGAAGTGCCATCCAGGCCAGAGGGCTTGGCTCAGGACCTCTGAACCGAAGAGGTCTTGAGGGATTTAGAGTCTGCTCTCCGGGGGCCTTGATGGAACCTAGAAGCAACAGCAAAACAAGGCTATAACAGCGAAACAAGACTCTAAGAGCAAACGAGACTAAAACAACAAAACAAGTCTACAACAGCAAACGAGACCTATAACAGCAAACGAGACCTATAAGAACAAAACGAGTCTAAAACAGCAAAACGAGGCTGACAGCAATCGAGGGAACACAAAGAAAACCAAGAGGAGAAATCAAGGTAAAATGTTTGTGCGCGGGAGAAAAACGAGAGGAAAAACGAAAATGAGAAAATCTTCATCCCCCTATAAGAACAAAACGAGTCTAAAACAGCAAAACGAGGCTGACAGCAATCGAGGGAACACAAAGAAAACCAAGAGGAGAAATCAAGGGAGAACGTAAAATGTTTGTGCGCGGGAGAAAAAACGAGAGAGGTAAAAACGAAAATGAGAAAATCTTCATCCTGCACGCATTCTCTCTACACATTCCGTGAGGCTGAAAGCAGAGAAAGCTCCCTCAGTGTTCGTCCGTCCGTATATCTATACAACACTTGACGCCTGGGTGTAAAGTTCTTGCGCCTAAAGAATATTTGAACCGCCATAATCTTGTTGCCAATATCATACATCAAGATCTTGCAAAGAACATCACAAGTAGCAATAAGACATGTATGGTTCGAATCCCTCATAAGGTGAAACAGCAGTGATAATAAGCAGGGTAGACTAATTTCTGACAAGAATTAATCAATCTTAACATAAGACTAAGTACCTGGAGGTAGTTTTGGTATAAATTTGATTTTTTTATAGGAAAAGCTCGCGCCCCCCTGATTTGTCTCCACGCCCCCCAGTTTGAGAACCTCTGCTCTATACCATTTTCATAGGTTTGGTTTTGCAGGCAACTAAGCGCTATTAAAAGTCGCTCGTCTACGCTTCTAATGTGGGACAAGCCTAACGTGACTTCTAATTTTTTGTGAAGAGGATTTTATCCTCCATTTGGCGACAAGCTACGCGCCTTCACACATCAACCTCACTCAGCCTGAGTGGAGCCAGCACGCGATTGCCTCGATTTTCACCCATCCAGATACCAACCACGGCCAACGTTGTTTAACTTCAGTGATCTATCAGGAAATGATGTGTTCAACGTGTTTTCGTGCTGGGTATCTCTTACGGAAACTTTTACCAGTCGTGCGCAGAGAGGTTGTTTAGTTCATCCGGAGTTAGTGCTAAGTTGGTCAAACTCACCTCTTGTTATTAGCGCGGGGTGTTTTATGTGATGAAATGATATTGAGGTCTATTTGACCTGTTGTTTTGTATCAGTTAGTTGTTTTTTCAGTTCTTATTTATTATTATTTCTTTTATCAGGTTGTTCCGATTCCATTGTCACTTTTGACTGGTAAAAAATGAAGAATATTCATACAAAACGTCAGTCGACCGATATTTATCCTGATATAAACTCTAGTTAAAGAATTATCTATTTCAATTTTTTGAACTGGCACTTCAGAAGTGACACGGAAATTGGACTTTCATTTTTTATTTTGATTATTTCTTTATTTATATTTTCTGATTTTCCCCCATCCTTTCTTATGAAGGTTGAAGTTACGGTCCATGGCCCGGGTTCTATCTTGGGGCTATGTCCCATAGCCTTGTACTCTATTTGCTGTATGCCATAGCCCTGAGTGCTGTAGATCTCATTATATTCTTCATTTTATTTATTGAAATTTTTCACCATAAGCTCTGTTGGGGGAGCTCTAAGGGTTAGGTGGTAGAGAACGCCTAAGGCGTTAACCTCGCCTAGTGGTTGCCTTCCACTCAAGAGTCTATTATGATTAATCTAGGTTACAAACTTAGAAATAACAAGGTATTTTTTTAAGGTGTACAACTGTATAGTTGTGCACACATCTGCGCGCCGTGGCAAATCTATTGGTCTTTCTTTCTTTCCGCTGGGGTTCGAACCTCAGACCTTTCATTCACCAATCGAGCATTCACAACCGTATAACTTGGACATGGCGCGAGTGGAAATGAATTCATAGACAGGTGGAGTCGCTGTTTTTCGCTATGTGCCTACTTTAGATTAAAATATTCCATCTCATGACTTGAACCTCTCAATGTTTTCTTTATTATTCACGTCTCTCCTACTCGTTTCCTACTGTAAGCTACTCAATTCTCTCTCAGCTACTTACAGCTAAAAAACTACTTTCTCTCTTCTCTTGAAAAAAAAAAAAAAAAAAAAATTGTTCCCTGGCACCGAGGATCAGAAAAAATACAGCAGTTACTCGGCATTACCAAATATACAGTCAAGCACACAGAATTCTAGAGACGTTTCGTGCCTATCCAAGAACCGAAAGTTTAGGTCAGTAATAAATCTATACATTACTGTCCTTGTCCAGAGGGATTGTGAACCTGACAGCACGCACGTCCTGGTGAGTAATGGTGCTATCTACTACAGTTTTTGATGATTTAGAAAAATTATGCCCGAACTATCTCTGAGCGTTATACCAACCTATAGACCTAATCAAAATTTGGAACAGGTGTTATTTTTTTGTATCTTCTCTTCTCTTCATGAGGAACTGAACTAAATACACGTTCCTAACCTAACCTACCGTTCCCACCTATGCCACATCCACGCATTACCTACCTATAGACCTAGCCCTGTAAATATTACCTGTATGTATCCTATTAGCGCCGAGTGTACAACACTCAAGGGATACGTAACAAACATAGCTTTACTTCAGTCATAAACAATAATAATAATTGATCTCGTGTTTCGGTCTCATCAGATGAGAGAGAGGAAGGAGGGAGAGACGAAAAATTGAAAAAGAAGGAAGAGAGAGAGAAAATTCTGTGGTTCTCATCAAATGAAGAACGGAGAGAGATAGAGAGGGGGGAGGAAGATGGAGGGAGGAAATTAGAGAAAGAGGAGGAGGTAGGAAGCTTAGTCCCTCTTAGTGGTTCTCATCAGAATTTCGAGAGAGAGAGAGAGAGAGAGAGAGAGAGAGAGAGAGTGGAGGGATTTAGTGAGAATGGGAGATGAGAGAGAGCGCAAGAAGGAAGGGAAATAGGAGGAGAGGTAGAGAGAGAAGAGAGAGTGAAAGGAAGAGGATTTAGAGAGAGAGAGAGAGAGCTTAGCCGCTCTGCTAGATAATGTTGGATTAGGAAGAACACTAATTGCAGGTTTTAGAGGTTTTTACCTACATCAATTTTTTTCTTCCCTCTCATCCTCTCTTTTTCTCTTTCGTTCTGGTCCTTTTCTCCCTCTCTCTCTCTCCTCTCTCTCTCTCTCCTCTCTCTATCGTACCTCTTTCGTTCTATCCGTTTCTCCGTTTTCTCACACCCTCTCATTCCCTTTTGGCCTTTCTCCTTTCGTTCTATCCTTTCTACCTCTTTTTTTTACTCTGCTTCCTTCTCCCTTCCGTCTCTCTCTCTCTCTCTCTCTCCTTCCTTCCGTTAATTCTCTCTCTTGATCTCTCCTTCCCTTCCCGTTAATTGTCTCTCTCTCCTTCCCTTCCGTCAATTTCTCTCTCCCCCCTCCCTCTTTTTTTCCTTTTCCTTTCTCTCTCTCTCCCTCCCCTCCCACCTCATCTGGGTTCTGGTCGGGTGTAAATTTATCTGTTCACTAGTCCTATCCGGTCTTTAGTGCATTTACCATATTTATGATACAGTTTACTCAGTTTAGTCGTATTAAAGGGACCATATTTATTTTACAGATGAAATAGCCCTTATAATTATTTTACACAGTATTTAAATAGATAAATACCATAATAAATTAAAATAAAAAATAGATAAATACATAGAGTACATAGTTTTAGGGGTACATTGGTAGGTACCTACATATTGGGGGTAGCCAAATGATTAGTAATTCCGCCACAACGAAACAGCCGCAAAATTATTTTTCAATCTGTGCGAGATAGAGAAGGGTTTTGTTTTGGGGTGGGAGACCAGAGGAAGGAAAGGAGAAAAGAGAAATGAAGGAAGAGAGGGAAAAAATAAGGCTTTTTGGGGGGGATAGAAATGGAAAAGCGTGTTTTCCTATTTTTATCTACGTAGGTTACATGATCCTACCCTACAAGGGACCTACATGGGTAGGTATAAAAACTCGACTATGTTTATTTTATAAGTTTCCATTTATTGGTTTTTCAGAACAACTCTCTCATCAAATAAATAGTTAACAAATGGTATACCCATCCGTAAAAGCCGGAGCTTGTGCCACGGATGGGGCGTTCATTATGTAGTTAGGTATGTAGGTTTGTATGTATTAGCTGATACTCTGTACATGTACTACCGAGACTGAAAAAACTTGTAATAAGCTAAAATGCACCCAACATTCATTCGTTCGGTTGGGAAGAGGGGGAATATAAACAAAACCAAAAATTCTCGAAAAAAAGGAAAGTAAAAAAAAACCACTTCTGAAAGAGCTCATTTAAAATTCAAATGAGAGTATCTGAAATTAAAAACAAGTGCACCAATGTACAAACAAGTCAAGAAGAAGAAGAAGAAGAAGAAGAAGAAGAAGAAGAAGAAGAAGAAGAAGAAGAAGAAGAAGAAGAAGAAGAAGAAGTACTATTATTGGAGTATTATGCATCCAGGGTCCTCTTTCATTAAGCTACTTTGTTCAATGAACTATAGAAAAACATCCCCTGTGGCCCCAAAAAATCGAATCCTTTACGTGAATTTCAAGTCAATCGACCCAGTAAAAGTATGACTCAAAAGTTAGTCACAAGATCCGACCCAAACAAACATACAGAGAAATTAAATAAAAGCATGTCGGAACGTGTGTGGTGGAAGAAGCTTCAAACCCCGGTCTGTCAGATAGCCTGAGCGTGTGTGACTGGCCTAACAAACACAGACTCCATTTATTTATTTTCAAGATTTCAAGTTTCTTTCTAAATTGGGAATTTTTTTTTTTTTTTTTTTTTTTCATGAGGAACTGAACTAAATACACGTTCCTACCTACCTACGTTCCCACCTATGCACATACGTTCCTACCTACCTACCTGTAAATATTACCTGTATGTACCTATTAGAGTACAATCAGGATCGTAACAAACATAGCTTACTCGTATAAAAATAATAATTTCTGTGGTTCTCTCATCAGATGAGAGAGAGGAAGGAGGGAGAGAGAAAAATTGAAAAAGAAGGAGGAGAGAGAAAATTCTGTGGTTCTCATCAAATGAGAGGGAGAGAGATAGAGAGGGGGGAGGAAGATGGAGGGAGGAAATAAGAGAAAGAGGAGGAGGTAGGAAGCTTAGTCCCTCTTAGTGGTTCTCATCAGTTTATTTAATTTCTCTGTGTGTTTGTATGGGTCGGATCTTGTGACTAACTTTTGAGTCACTTTTACTGGGTCGATTGACTTGAATTTCGGGAAAATTTCGAGACAAAAGGAGGGAGAGAAGACAAGGGGAGGGAGATAAAGACAAGGAAAAGGGAGGGAGAGAGGGAGAAGAGCTTTAGGAAGGATAAAGAGTGGAAAAGAGAGGGATTAACTGGGAAAAAATAGGGCTTTTTGGGGGTAGAGAAATGGAAAGAGTGCATTCCTTTTTTTTTTTACACACTAGTACTCTTACATGCTTTTATTCTGTCTGTTTTTATGTGGGTCTAAAAATCGTAAAAATTTAAAAATCAAAAACAGATAAAAATATTTTCATCTGTTTTTGACTTGTAACTAAATTTTGAGTCTCTTTTACTGGGTCGATTGAATCCACGTAAAGGATTCGATTTTTTGGGGCCACAGGGGATATTTTTCTATAGTTCATTGAACCCAAGACAAGACAGAAAATATCTGTACTCAAATAGTAGCTTAATGAAACAGGACCCTGAGAGAGGGGAAACAATGAAAATATGAAGTGCGTGGACGCTTAAGGAACAACAAAGCTTATCGACTTTTTCCTAAAATGAAATTCCTTGAGGCAGATTTTTTTTCTGGGTGTTTGATAGAGGGAACTGTAACTGCTGAGACTGTAACTGCTGAGAGGGAACTGTAACTGCTAAAGTCCCGAAAATGAAGAGAGAAGGAAGACAGGATAGGAAAAAGCCAGCCGTTCCAAGAACGAACTTTGTCTGTCTAGGGGTCTAGGATAGAGTTCACCTCGGGCGGGAATCGAATCTGCGACTTAACGCTTACAAAGCAGACGCTACCTTCCAAGCAGCCAGCCTAGTTAGCTTAGTTGTGGTAGTGCGTCTGCCTTGTAAGCGCTAGGCCGCGGGTTCGATTCCCGCCCGGGGCGGATTTTATCCTGATGGGATAATGTTCGTTCTCGGAACGGCTGGCTTTCTCCTATCCTGTCTTCCTTCTCTCTTCGATTTCGGGGCGATAGCAGTTACAGTTCCCTCTGTCAAACCTCTTAAAAAAAAAAAAAAAAAAAAAAAAAAAAAAAACCCCACACAAACAAAAAAACACACAAACAAAACAGTGCAACAAACCCCAAAAAAAAAAACCAAAAAAAAAAAAACCAAT
>NW_007377930.1:36572-77366 GCF_000475195.1 Diaphorina citri | reverse complement strand
GTAAACCTTTTGGGGTTTTTTCCCCCAAAACAAAATTAATTTTATTAAAAAAAAATTATAGGTTTTTTTTTTTTTTTTTTTTTTTTGAGGTTTGATAGAAGGAACTGTAACTGCCAAGGTCTTATCGTCCTGAAATCGAAGAGAGAAGGAAGACAGGATAGGAGAAAGCCAGCCGTTCCGAGAACAAACATTATCCCATCAGGATATAATCCGCCCCGGGCCCGGGCGGGAATCGAACACGCGGCCTAGCGCTTACAAGGCAGACGCACAACCAACTAAGCTAACTAGGCTGGCCTTTAGGTTCGAAACTAATATTAGGTAGGTACTAGGGCCGTATTTAGGACGGGGAGGGGAGGTCTCGCCTTGCCCCCTCGAGCTCATTTATCTCGTTTCCTGTATACCAGACTCACAAGAATGATCGTTCTTAGATCAGTCTCAAGTCAAAATTGACCAACCAAATGCCTCGAGACTATGCTTAGCACGAACTTAAGAGCCAGCATTTTGTTCATAAATATGGGTGTGAAAATTTGGAGTATCCACTTGGGAGTCATCCACCCCCCTCTACAGAATTCTGGTTACTGCCCTGCTACTGCTAAATTTAATGCGTGTAGTCAGTGTCGTAGCATGGTATCTCTGTGTCTCTCATCAGTAGGGTGATAAGAGATACAATACTCCCAGCACCTATAGTGTGTCCAGATCAATGTGACAGCAAAAAAATAGGCATTGTTGCCAAACATGTCACATGTGCAATTGTAGAGAATCTTTAAAAGGGGAAGGTATATTGCACAGTGCTTCCTCCGACAGTGAAACAAAGTCAGCTAAGGCGATATCCACCTTACCTGTTCTGGAATCGAACCTCTGAACTTAGAGCTACCTCTGCATTTTTTTTACCTGAATTGCAACAATGTAAGGATTTCCTGCAATCTGATTGGTTCCTTCATTTTGGGTTGATGACTCATTGCTGCCACATTGATCTGGATGAACTTTAGTTGGGTCACCGCGAGACAGTAACTCGTTGAAATATTTGCAATCGAATCATAAGTGCAAAATTTCATCACCTCTGAGAATCGAACCCGGTACCTCCTGCATGGCAAACCTCGACAAACTCTTTCTCTCGCGGTCTTGTCCTTCCTTTAGTTCTATAGGAGTTAAAGGTCCAGGTTAGTGTGTTATAGCCAGTAGATGATGCACTTTACAAATAGCCTGCCTCCTGTCGGGTACAAAGCTCTTCATCTAAAGAGGGTTCAGTTTTGATTTCCCTGGTTGCCTTTGTCAGAAACGTGTTCTCCAGGCTTTAGATCTGTCTAAACCTATAGTGTCCAACTCTTATTGTTTATCTTACAATTCTATGGTATTTTCACGTAAATTTTAAAATCCGCCCCGGGCGGGAATCGAACCCGCGGCCTAGCGCTTACAAGGCAGACGCACTACCAACTAAGCTAACTAGGCTGGCCTCGACAAACTCTTTCTCTCGCGGTCTTGTCCTTCGTTTGGTTTTATAGGAGTTAAAGGTCCAGGTTAGTGTGTTATAGCCGGTAGATGATGCACTTTACAAATAGCCTGCCTCCTGTCAGGTACAAAGCTCTTCATCTCAAGAGGGTTCAGTTTTGATTTCCCTGGTTGCCTTTGTCAGAAACGTGTTCTCTAGGCTTTAGATCTGTCTAAACACTCTAAACCTATAGTGTCCAACTCTTATTGTTTATCTTACAATTCTATGGTATTTTCACATAAATTTTCTAGGCTCCCTTAATTTCCCGTTCTGCGATAAAATTGTCTACTTTTCTGAAAAGTCAGCAAAGGGGGGGGGGAGAAAATACCTATAGAATAAAATTGTATATCTAGATATTTAATATTTTTACACCAGCTATCAACAAAGAGAAGCAGTTAGTGGATGTGACAGATTTACTATAACTAAGCACTTCATCACCTATTCACCTACATATGTATACAATAATTCAGAGACCTCGCTCAAATAACACTTTTTTCAATAGAAATATCTCTCCCTCTCTTCTTTCTATTCTTTTTCCTCCTCCTCTTCCTCCTCCTCCTCCTCTTCCTCCTCCTCCTCCTCCTCTTCCTCTTCCTCTTCCTCCTCCTCTTCCTCTTCCTCCTCTTCCTCTTCCTCTTCCTCCTCCTCCTCTTCCTCCTCCTCCTCTTCCTCCTCCTCCTCCTCCTCTTCCTCTTCCTCCTCCTCTTCCTCTTCCTCCTCCTCTTCCTCCTCCTCTTCCTCCTCCTCCTCCTCTTCCTCCTCCTCCTCTTCCTCCTCCTCTTCCTCCTCCTCCTCGTAAGTAATCAGTTAAGTCTACCACTTAGCTCTCTCGTTCAGAATACACAAAAGACTCGCCTCTCGTTATTAAAAACAAGTTTCGTCCAAACTTTTCCTCCCCCCGAAAAACTTTTGGATTAAAGGAGAAGATTGTTGATAATTTCGATGGAAGTAATAGCTGCGGGTCTCTTATAAATAATTCACCAGGAACTTGCCAAGAGAAAATAAGAGAGAGAAACAGGAGATATCTAACAGAATTCGAGTGCAAGAGAAAAAAGAGTGTTTTGTGCAGGAGAAAAAAATCTGTCTGCTCATTGGCGCGACTAGTAATTTTGACAGTTTCATTTGCAGTTTTTTTTTTTTTTTTACTACCTACATATTTAGGTACAATTTAATGGGTGGGTAGGTAGGTACCTCTTTTGTAGCTAGAAAGCTATAGGTCGAAGGGAGAGCAAACAAGACTCTAAGAGCAAACGAGACTTTAACAGCAAAACGAGTCTAAAACAGCAAAACGAGGCTATAACAGCGAAACAAGACTCCAAGAGCAAAACGAGACTTTAACAGCAAAACGAGTCTAAAACAGCAAAACGAGGCTATAACAGCAAAAGATCTCGACACCTCGTGACAGAAACATCGCGTCATGCGACATTCTGTCGACGCAAAACCTGCCGAGAGTAAGGTACCTCGGAAATCTTCAGTTGACGGTACGGTACCGTCGAAATCGGTCGAGTCGACGAAATTAAATCGAAAATCTTCAGTTGAGGCGACGAATTTTCCTCCGAAATCTTCAGTTGAATCAACGAATTTGTCGTCGAAATCTTTAGTAGAGGCATCGAAAATATCTTCAAAATCTGTCGAGGCCACAAAATTTCCTTCGAAACCGCTTGAATCATTCAGGTACCCTCAAAGAGCCAGTGTTATTGTCTGTGGCTTGACAGGGCTGGTTTTGTCTCAGTTTTACGTCCTCCAGCGAGACCGTCCGCCTAGATAGGTAATGTACGCAGTAAATGAATAGTCAGCATGTATTTTATCTACCTACCAAATATACATAATACTGTTAAGTAGATCATGCTGCACATGCCAATATTTGTCACAAAAGATCAAAAGGTTGAAAGATTTGATCAGATATGACAGGAATTGAATTCCTATGTCAGAACCTGAATATTTTTGAATCAACGAATTTGTCGTCGAAATCTTTAGTAGAGGCATCGAAAATATCTTCAAAATCTGTCGAGGCCACAAAATTTCCTTCGAAGCCGATCGAATCGACGAATTTCCCTCCCAAATCGTCAGTCGACTCGCACACTTCTAAGTCCGCAGATACCTGTGGCGGATCGGCGCCGAAATCGTTCTGTTGTTTTTGTTTCCCGATTCGGCGCCAGAGATCTTGCCCTACCGTCCCGTCCACACCGGCAATCAGTACCGTCCCAGTTACCCCGTCTGTCCCGGTTACACCAGCTGTACCAGTTACCCGATCTGTCCCTACTCACCAAACTTCGTCCATGGTGCAAATGTTCTACTACGAGAATAAGGGAAGATGCTGCAAGAAGATCTTGAGATACAACGGGTATCCCAACAAGGTAAGAGAGTTGTGTTGGTGTTTTTGGCATTTGTAGTGATTAATCTCTTGGAGGGTTTCAGCAGTCATTATATATAGTTCTGCAAAATATATCTGCCTTTTTGGTTCTCCTTATCAAGTTTGTAGTGATTGTTTTGTTTGTATAGGATGCATGCTGGTTAGTAAGAAAGTAATTCCAACCACCTAAATTACATACATATGCCCAGAATTTTATTGAAATCGATTTGGATAAACAAACTGTAGCTATTCGGATTTTGTTTGTATAGGATGCATGCTGGTTAGTAAGAAAGTAATTCCAACCACCTAAATTACATACATATGCCCAGAATTTTATTGAAATTGATTTGGATAAACAAACTGTAGCTATTCGGAAATAGGTACATACCTACAAACAATCTTACCTACCCTCCTTCTTCCCCCTCTTCGCCCCTAGAACCTACCTCTTCCCCCTTCTTCCATATCTCTTCTTCCCCTCCTTTTCTCTCCCTCCTCCTCATCTTCCCCCCTACCACCCTCATTTCCCCTACTCCCTCATCCTCACCCCCCCCCACCTAGTGTCTATGTTAAATAAACACTCCCCTCCTGTAGGAATAACTACCGGTAGCATCTCAACCCCTCAATCTGAAATGAATATTCTAAATTTCTATACAATCGTTTTCCACTTCTTGTTTATCTTTCTTTCTTTCTTTCTTTCTTTCTTTTTATTCATGGTAGGTAAGATTTGTAAGATTCTCAGTGGTTGGGTGGAAGAGCTCACGTAAGTGAGAACCCTGCCACTTAAAATAAAGCCCTAAAAAAAATATTTAAACCCAAAGAGAAAGAAGAAGAACGAAAGAGAAAGAGTTGGTAGGATAGACTGTCAGAGAGAGGAAAAATGGAGAGAAAAAGAGGAGGATGAATAAGAAGAAGAAGTTAAGAAAATGAGAGTGAAAGAAGATTAGGAGGGTCATAGAGAGAGGGCGTAAGATGTTCAAAGAAATAGGAGAAAGAGAGAGAGGAACAAAGAGAGAGAGAGAGAGAGAGAGAGAGAGGAGAGAGAGAGGAGAGACTGAAAGAGACCATCAAAAGAGAGAGACCTAGAATAAAATAATTTATTGTAAAATTTTTAGAATATCTACCATTATGGGGTTTTCTCTGACAGGAAAAACTGAAAAATATCTGCAAAACGTTTTTGCAGAACTCGCCGTTTCTGCAGCTGTACCCATTCCATGAATACTGCACCCATTTCATGAATACTGCACCCATTTCATGAATACTGCACCCATTTCATGAATACCTACTTACCTATGCGATTTATTGATCCAAATATAATTTTAATACCTATTGCAAAGTCAAAAAGCAAACCCAAAAAAGTGTTTTTATAATAACGAAATAACGAAAATAATTCCCTCGTGATGGGAAATCGACAGCAAATTAGATTTCATCCCAACGTCCTGATGTAACTCCTGTTCAAAAGATATGCTCGGAAGCATCATAATATCTACTGTGCATGGCTTACCTATAAAGTACATATATGAGGGTTGCGAGGACGTAGGTCCATAGACAGAGAGAAGATCATGCCTAGTTAGAGATTTGGTGTACTGTAGCATATTATAATTTCCACACAGCCACACACAAACATATTCATTTTTATATATTAGATTTCATCATGCTATTTTACATGATATTACAGACTAACTGAGACTGAATTGTGGCCTCAACGCTTAAAACATTTGATTAACACTGACTGGATTATGATTGTGACCTCGAAGCTTTAAGCATTTGACTTTTGGGACCTGAAAACTTGATAGTAATTATTCAAGATATTGAATAACATCTAACAAACAATATCTAACAGTGCTTATTTGTACTGCTCGAATAGGATGCCCCAACAGTACCGTAGCCGTAGACTACTCTTGTTATCGTGGTCGAATTCTCAGCTTACCTTTATTGAGGACAAATTATATATTGAGGACAAATTATATATTGAGGACAAATTATATATTGAGGACAAATTCCTATGCCTCGACTTGGAATGAACCTACGCTTTCCAGGATACCAGGCAAGCGTCTTGACCACTTCTTGACGACTATTGAGCCACGGTACACAATATTGAATTTTCAGAGTAGTATGTTTTACATAAAATCTGAAGGGCCATGTCCTCTTAAAATTTGCCACCACAGAAAAAATCTTATAGAGACAAGGTATCTATGAAAATGCGTACATATTTCTGGAGATTATGATAATGATATGAAGTCCCTTGAGGTAAAAGATGAAAGGAGTCAAAATCTAAAAGCCTCAGATAACTATTTGAATATCTGAAATTTTGAACCCAATAGAGGTTTCCATGTCCTTTCTCATCCTTCCTTCAGTAATAGACTATGCTGAGGCCGGAACTTGGCCTGGCGCACTGCCGTGCGCCTAGATAGGTAATGTACGCAGTAAATGAATAGTCAGCATTTATTTTATCTACCTACCAAATATACATAATACTGTTCAGTAGATCATGCTGCACATGCCAATATTTGTCACAAGAGATCAAAGGGTTGAAAGATTTGATCAGATATGACAGGAATTGAATTCCTATGTCAGAATTCTTCTTCTTCTTCTTCTTCTTCTTCTTCTTCTTCTTCTTCTTCTTCTTCTTCTTCTTCTCCTCCTCCTCCTTCTTCTTCTTCTTCTGCTCATTCTTTTTCTTCTTCTCCTTGAAAAATATTTAATATAGAAAATTCTGAAATACTCATCATAACAGAAAGAAGGAGGGAGAGAAGAGAATAATAATGAAAAACAAAATGAACCTCACAGGAAACCCATTTCCCTCGTGATGGGAAATCGACAGCAAATTAGATTTCATCCCAACGTCCTGATGTTACTCCTGTTCAAAAGATATATGCTCGGAAGCATCTTATGAGTGTTTCATATATCTACTGTGTATGGCTTACCTATAACGCCCATATATTATGAGGGTTGCGAGGACGTAGGTCCATAGACAGAGAGAAGATCATGCCTAGGTAGAGATTTGGTGAACTGTAGCATATTAATAATTTCCACACACATACCTATTCATTTTTATATTTAGATTTCATCATGCTATTTTACATGATATTACAAACTAACTGACACTGAATTGTGGCCTCAACGCCTAAAACATTATATTTGATCAACACTGACTGGATTATGATTGTGACCTCAAAGCTTTAAGCATTTGACTTTTGGGACCTGAAAACTCGATAGTTATTCAAGATATTGAATAACAACTAACAAACAATATCGACAGTGCTTATTTGTACTGCTCAAATAGGGTTCTCAGCTCCCCTTGCCCCAACAGTACCGTAGACTACTCTTGTTATCGTGGTCAAATTCTCAGCTTACCAGAGAAAAAGTAGAGGAAAATCAAAGGTGGGGAGGGAGAGGAAGGTAGAACTAAAGTTAGGGGAGGATGGTAAGGAAAAGATTATAGTAAGGTAAAGTTTAGGTAGGATAAAGGAAAAATAGAAAGTAATTAATATAACCTGAAGTACCGGACACCTGAGAGCTAATTCTTACTTGAACTGAACTATATAATAATGAGCAGGTAGGCAATAATAATGAAATTATCTTCTTGTACTTTAAACCCAACAAATTAATTGGAATTAGCCAACTTTAATTCCTTTTTCCCTTGAAGAATAATGATGAAGAAGAAGAAGAAGAAGAAGAAGAAGAAGAAAGAAAAAATGATAAAGAAGAGCATTAAAAAGAAGTCCTTCTCCTTCTCCTCCTCCTCCTCCTTCTCCTCCTCCTCCTCCTTCTCCTCCTCCTCCTCCTTCTCCTCCTTCTTATTCCTCCCCCTTCTGCTGTAATTCTTCTGAAAAATATGTTTTCTCTTCGAACTCACTGAAACATAACATTAAATTAGAAAGAAAGTACAGAACGGAATTTTTAATACGAGGGAATATTTTATTGAGCAGAGGGAAATTCATTGACGTGGGATGTGTATGGGGATTATACCCTGGAGATATGGGATTAATCCCTCAGGTGAAATCCAAGTCTGTAAAATAAATATTATGAAATGGGTTTCGAAATAGGTGTGTATGTACCTAATTGCAAATATTAATATTGGGCAGAAAGGACCGGTTTACGTAGTGAGAAAAATCTTTGTAGTTAGAAAAATCCTGCTATGTAAGCGTTAGGTCTTGGGTTCAATTCCTGCTGGGGCGGATTTTGTCCTTAACAGACGTTCGTTCTCGGAACGGCTGGCTTTCTCCTATCCTGTCTTGCTTCTCTTTGCTTCTGGACGATGAGACCTTAGGAGTGAGGCAGTTATAGGTAGGTACCTACAGTTCATAAAAAACATTATGATTTGGATTTTAGATTTTTTTCCCCACAGGTTTAGGAAAACCATGTAACATCCTAAGTTGACTTGAAAAAAATCCATTCTGGTAAATCCAGATAAAAACTCATCAACCAACCTCAATAGAAGACGACGACATTTTTAGTTTGGGTAAAAAATATTCCATTTTCCATTTCAAAAGGGAAAAACCCCTTGAAGTAAAAATTGAAAGAATGATTCCCCCTAAAATAAATTCAACCGAAAACGGTTTCCCAATAGAAAATGGAAAATAACACAAAACATAAACACTTGAGACGAAAAAATTCCATCTTGACCTTTTTTTCGAGGCAGTTATAGGTAGGTACCTACAGTTCATAAAAAACATTATGATTTGGATTTTAGATTTTTTTCCCCACAGGTTTAGGAAAACCATGTCGTATATCTCGACACCTCGTGACAGAAACATCGCGTCATGCGACATTCTGTCGACGCAAAACCTGCCGAGAGTAAGGTACCTCGGAAATCTTCAGTTGACGGCACGGTACCGTCGAAATCGGTCGAGTCGACGAAATTAAATCGAAAATCTTCAGTTGAGGCAAAAAACTCATCAACCAACCTCAATAGAAGACGACGACATTTTTAGTTTGGGTAAAAAATATTCCATTTTCCATTTCAAAAGGGAAAAAAACCCCTTGAAGTAAAAATTGAAAGAATGATTCTCCCTAAAATAAATTCAACCGAAAACGGTTTCCCAATAGAAAATAGAAAATAACACAAAACATAAACACTTGAGACGAAAAAATTCCATCTTGACCTTTTTTTCTCCTCCTCCTCCTCCTTCTCTTCCTCCTCCTTCTCCTCCTCCTTCTTCTTAAAAAAAAAAACTCATTTTCTAAAAGAAATATAAAAGTGATAGGCGATTTTGTTCTGTAAGCGCCGATATGTAAAACACATCACATACATAGTAGCATACAATGCTCATATCATTCATACTCATAGCATTATATTATTACTGTTCCCTGACACCTCTAACAGTAACCCTTTTTGCTACCACTCAGTGGCGTAGTGTGGTCTAAATTCAAGTGTAGGGCGTGTAGGGCTCATGCACAGGTCTACCAAGTCCCATCACATTACATGCCATATTTATGGGCATTAGAGTGATCTTTTGAGTTGTATGGCCGCCATACATACACGCTACGCCACTGCTACCATCACTTAACCTCCTAACTAAGCACACTTTCAGGGGGGGACGTGTGATTAGAGTGTTAGAGGGTGGGTGAAAATTTCGAGAATTTTGGGTTGGAAATTTGAGGCAGTTCCACTAATTAGTGATTTGAAATGTTGGAAGTTTAGCTGTCTCAACTAAATTATTCATTAATGTTTTTAATTTTTGGAATTTGAGGAGGCACTTGCACTAATTCGTAGTTTAGGCATCTCCACTAATTTTATTAGTGATTTCAAGTGTTAATAATAATAATAATAATAATAATAATAATAATAATAATAATAAAGGAAGGACGGGCTAAAAAACCGAGCAAGACTTAACTAGGTTAGGTACCTATGTACCTACCTATACGAGTATGGGGGTACTTATTCGGGGTTATATTTACCTACTTGCCTAGGCTACTTCTTCCTCGGGTTTCCATTATTTTATTTCACAACTTATTATTCCTTTTGTTCTTCACAATAACGAAAACTACAAAAAAGGGTTATGAACAACGGTTTCTATTGCTTTCCACTGCGACATTACTATTACTGGTAACCCCCGTATAGGAAAACATTACAAGACAATTTGGAGGAAACTCTGCAATAACAATATTATACGAACAAATATTACACGAATAGCATAACATGGTCCTGGAGAATTGTATGTGAAGATATAGCAATCATAGGAAATAACCACATAACGCGGTGACAAAAACAGAAAAAAATTGAATTTTAGGGGACAAAAGAAAACCCTAGTTGTAAAAATAAAAGGGGAAATTCTAACGAGAAGAGCCCTAACAAAACTGGTGTGAACATCACACGAGTTTCTGTTACATTACAGAAGTTAAGCAAAATTGTGTGTGGTTAGCTGGTTAGGTTAGTATCTGAACGGGAGACTGTCCGATATCCGATTTTTTAATACAAAAATTGTTGATCCTTCTCCCTCTCCTTCTCCTTCTCCTTCTCCTCCTCCTCCTTCTCCTTCTCCCTCTCCTCCTCCTTCTCCTTCTCCTCCTCCTCCTTCTCCTTCTCCCTCTCCTCCTCCTTATCAGAGCTCCCCAGTCCTACTTTAGAGAAGTACCTACATTTCTACAGGTAGGGGGTACTATTAGCCACCCCCCTACACAAGAGAGGGAGGGAGAAGGAAAGAGATAAGCTTGAAGGGATGAAATTGATTGAGTGAGAGATAATGTTACTTGCGATATCATTAGACATACCTAGTAAATAACAGTAGCAATACATTATACCTATGTATTTTACCTACACAGTAGGTAAGTAAGAATAACAAATGCATTATTTATATTACCTACTTTCTACGTAACGATGAAATGTGAAGACAGAAAACAAATCACCTATTTTCAAATAGCACTCAACATCTCAACAAGCTTGGAAAAATGAAGGGAAAAAATATTATACATACTAGTGGTAAATACTCGTTCGTACCTATTTAATGCTTTGCCCATTAAATAATACTGTAACTGTAATGAATGGGTAGGTAAAAGAGAACTGGTACTTATTTTAAATAGGTACAAAAATTTTACATACCCTAGATATCAATATTGAATCAGCTTTTCAAAAAATATATCGTAACTTACCAACGTAAAGACAAACCTATAGTGTGCTAAAACAAACCTTGAACGTGATTTAATCGAGTTCCCCCTATCCCCTACTTTAGACCCATTAAATAATACTGTAACTGTAATGAATGGGTAGGTAAAAGAGAACTGGTACTTATTTTAAATAGGTACAAAAATTTTACATACCTAGATATCAATATTGAATCAGTTTTTCAAAAAATATATCGTAACTTACCAACGTAAAGACAAACCTATAGTGTGCTAAAACAAAGAAACCTTCAACGTGATTTAATCGAGTCCCCCCCTATCCCCTACTCTAGAGAAGTACCTACATTTCTACAGGTAGGGGGTACTAGCCTCCCCCCTACACAATAGTACCTACTTACATTAGCAGTAGCATGTGGGTATAATGGATCATGATTGAATCTGACACCTGCCAGGTGTAGAACTGATGAGGATGCAAATGCAAAACCATGCTGAGGGTATGAAAACTTACCCGTATAGTCACTTGAGAAACAATGGCGCCCAACAATCAGTTCTGCTAGTTTTTCAGGGGAAGCGAAAAACTTTGGAAGAAATAAATTCAAAATTTTATCCTGGATTTGACCCTTTTTTTCCAATGTAGGTAGTTTGGTAGGGATTGTGTGATTTTTTTGTTTGAAAATTGTGAAATTTTAGAGCACCAAAATACAACCTTGAGCCACTGTCTGACTGAAGGGAAATTCACCGTTTTAGACGACACACGTCGTGAATAATTATTTGTGGCGCTTTTTTTAGGAATTTCATCAAACTATTTTTACTGAACTGTAGGAGTGGGAATTGAGTAGGTAAGGATTCTAAAATTTGAAGAAGAAGAACCTCTCAAAAAAAAAGTTGTAAAGTTGGTTTCAGGAACGCAGCCCTGAAGCTTTTAAAATTACAAGTCCAGTTTCAAAAGATTCAAAGCTTGATAATGACAATAATATTGATAAAAATAATAATCGTATATTGCATTGTGACAAGAGTTGAAGTGCATAGGTAGGTATCCAGTATCCACTTTTGATTGATTATTATTTAATTTAATTAATATTCTGATGTGACAAGAGGAATGAGGGATAAAGACCCATGTCACACATTGTCATGTGTTATAAATGTTATATAAATGACATTGTTTTTATTTTTAATTGATGAGTTTCAAGCTTTCAAGGACAACTTTCAACATTCCTATAATTTTATGAAAGCTCACATTTGAATAGAAATAAATTTATACCTACAATAGCAATAGACAGATCTTGTCTTGTGTTGGTATCCATATTGTTTTAGAAACCTAAACACACGTTCATTCATAATGAAATCACGTTGACAAATAAAATTAATGATGATTTCATATCAAACTTGTCTACAACAAAACAATTTATTGTTTTTCTATTATTAACAAAGGCAGGTCCAGCGTAATTTCATTGCAAGCGCTAGGTCGCATATTTTTGCTCGGACCGAACTTTATCCTAAACAGATAAGGTTCGTTCTCAGAACGGTTGAATTTCCCCTATCCTGTCCTCCTTCTCTATTCGATTTCGAGACGATAACACCTCCGTTGTTATCAGTTCCCCCTATCAAACCTCTTGAAAAAGGCAGTTCTCCACGTTCTCTTTATATCCCTTAATAGTCTCTACAAGTTCTCTTTATATCCCTTAATAGTCTCTACAAGTTCTCTTTATATCCCTTAATAGTTTCTACAAGTTCTCTTCATATCCCCTCTAATAGTCTCTACAAGTTCTCTTTATATCCCCCCTAATAGTCTCTACAAGTTCTCTTTATATCCCTTAATAGTCTCTACAAGTTCCCTTTATATCCCCCCTAATAGTCTCTACAAGTTCCCTTTACGAGTATATCCCTTAATAGTCTCTACAAGTTCTCTTTATATCCTCTCTAATAGTCTCTACAAGTTCTCTTTATATCCCTTAATAGTCTCTACAAGTTCTCTTTATATCCCTTAATAGTCTCTACAAGTTCTCTTTATATCCCTTAATAGTCTCTACAAATTCTCTTTATATCCCTTAGGTATAATTATTTTTATCCAAGTTTTTTGTCTAAATCATCGTACCAATCATCTACTATTCCGTCCACCCACATTGAGGTACTCTGTCTGTAAGATATTCTACGAGAAAAATCCTTCGACTCACTAGCACTGAAGCCATTCCGTTTCGTAATTTTCCTTTCTTAGAATTTCCTTTCTACGTGGGTTCTTCCTAAAAGAAGTACCTACACATCTTGGAAAACATCGATTTTTTCAAAACCATTACGAAAAATTGTTCCTAATAATACGACTGCTCAGTAGCTCAGAATTATATCTGTTGTTCTTATAATGAATTCTGTTTGAGCTTTAGTGGAGATTAATGATTAATTGTAAGCGCTAGGCCGCGGGTTTGATTCCCGCCCGGGGCGGATTTTATCCTGATGGGATAATGTTCGTTCTCGGAACGGCTGGCTTTCTAACTATCCTGTCTTTCTTCTCTCTTCGATTTCGGGACGATAAGACCATAGCAGTTACAGTTCCCTCTGTCAAACCTTTAAAAAAAAAAGTTCTCCACTGTGGCTTAGGTATATGTATACTGATCAAAGTGGATCATCTCGTCTGAGGGAAACGCCTCTAATTTTAGGCAGGTATTTCTCGTACATTAAACTACATTTGGGGGCCCCCAACTCTCTCTGTGAGATCCCTTCGGGCCCGTAAATACCTGGTCCCTCGCCGCGCGGGCTGCGGGTGGGATATAAACCAGTGAGACACCCTGTATGTAAGGTTCTAAAAGTTCAAGTGATTTCAAATGCACTGCTGGGATATACTCGTAAGATAGAGGTATTTCTCGTACATTAAACTACATTTGGGGGCCCCCAACTCTCTCTGTGAGATCCCTTCGGGCCCGTAAATACCTGGTCCCTCGCCACGCGGGCTGGGGGTGGGATATAAACCAGTGAGACACCCTGTATATAAGGTTCTAAAAGTTCAAGTGATTTCAAATGCACTGCTGGGATATACTCGTAAGGGTCGCGACAAATTTCAAGATCAGAGCTCATTTGTGTGAGAAAATGTGAAAAAAATCCCCCAAAAACCAGTTTTTTTTTGTTTTGTTTTTTCGCTTTATGGTTTTCTGGACAAAATTTGCACCACCATTTTCGTGTTCCTGGTAAAAAGACCTTTAATTTGATAAGGTCGACCAGGTTTGGATAAGTCTTTCTATGGGGTCAGACAGACAGACCGACAGACGACATCGAAGCGAATACAATAGCCCGTCCCTTTTATTACTATCGTAATAATAAAGGAAGGACGGACTAAAAAGAAGGAGGAGAATATTATATGAAGAAAGACGTTTAGAATTTACCATTTTCGTGTTCCTGGTAAAAAGACCTTTAATTTGATATATAGGTCGACCAGGTTTGGATAAGTCTTTCTATGGGGTCAGACAGACAAACTGACGACACCGAAACGAATACAATAGCCCGTCCACTATACCTTTTTTATTACTATCATAATAAAGGAAGGACGGGCTAAAAAGGAGAAGAATATTATATGAAGAAAGACGTTTAGAATTTATCAAAGAGAGAGAGAGAGAGAGGGAGGGAGAAGGAAAGAGATAAGCTTGAAGGGATGAAATTGATTGAGTGAGAGATAATGTTACTTGCGATATCATTAGACATAGTAAATAACAGTAGCAATACATTATACCTATGTACTTTACCTACAAAGTAGGCAAGTAAGAATAACAAATGCATTAGGTATTTATATTACCTACTTTCTAATGATGAAATGTGAAGACAGAAAACGAATCGCCTTTTTTCAAATAGCACTCAACATCTCAACAAGCTTGGAAAAATGAAGGGAAAAAATATTATACATACTAGGTAGTCTACTAGTGGTAAATACTCATTCGTACCTATTCAATGCTTTGCCCATTAAATAATACTGTAACTGTAATGAATGGGTAGGTAAAAGAGAACTGGTACTTATTTTGAATATAGGTACAAAAATTTTACATACCTAGATATCAATATTGAATCAGTTTTTCAAAAAATATATCGTAACTTACCAACGTAAAGACAAACCTATTCTGTGCTAAAACAAAGAAACCTTCAACGTGATTTAATCGAGTCCCCCCCTATCCCCTACTTTAGAGAAGTACCTACATTTCTACTCAAAAAATATATCGTAACTTACCAACGTAAAGACAAACCTATACCTATAGTGTGCTTTGTGCTAGAACAAACCTTGAACGTGATTTTAATCGAGTCCCCCCCCAGTCCTACTTTAGAGAAGTACCTACATTTCTACAGGTAGGGGGTACTATTAGCCACCCCCCTACACAATAGTACATTAGTGGTAGCATGTGGGTATCAGAGCTTTTTACATACCTAAATATCAATATTGAATCAGTTTTTCAAAAAATATATCGTAACTTACCAACGTAAAGACAAACCTATACCTATAGTGTGCTTTGTGCTAGAACAAACCTTGAACGTGATTTTAATCGAGTCCCCTCTATCCCCTACTTTAGAGAAGTACCTACATTTCTACAGGTAGGGGGTACTGGCCTCCCCCCTACACAATAGGTAGTACTTACATTAGCAGTAGCATGTAGGTATAATGGATCATGATTGAATCTGACACCTGCCAGGTGTAGAACTGATGAGGATGCAAATGCAAAACCATGCGGAGGGTATGAAAACTTACCCGTATTGTCACTTGAGAAACAATGGCGCCCAACAATCAGTTCTGCTAGTTACCTCTTCAAAAAAAAGTTGTAAAGTTGGTTTCAGGAACGCAGCCCTGAAGCTTTTAAAATTACAAGTCCAGTTTCAAAAGATTCAAACCTTGATAATGACAATAATAAAATTGATAAAAATAATAATCGTATGTTGCATTGTGACAAGAGTTGAAGTGCATAGTTGAAGGGTATAGGTATCCAGTATCCACTTTTGATTGATTATTATTTAATTTAATTAATTCTGATGTGACAAGAGGAATGAGGGATAAAGGCCTATGTCACACATTGTCATGTGTTATAAATGTGATATAAATGACATTGTTTTTATTTTTAATTGATGAGTTTCAAGCTTTCAAGGACCAATTTTCAACATTCCAATAATTTTATGAAAGCTCACATTTGAATAGAACTTTATACAATAGGCAGATCTTGTCTTGTGTTGGCATTCATATTGTTTTAGAAACCTAAACACACGTTCATTCATAATGAAATCACGTTGACAAAGAAAATTAATGATGATTTCATATCAAACTTGTCTACAATAAAACAATTGTTTTTCTATTATTAACAAAGGCAGGTCCAGCGTCATTTCATTGCACGTCCTAGGTCGCATATTTTTGCTCGGAGCGAACATTATCCTAAACAGGTAAGGTTCGTTCTCAGAACGGTCGAATTTCTCCTATCCTGTCCTCCTTCTCTATTCGATTTCGACACGATAACAGCTCCGTTGTTATCAGTTCCCCCTATCAAACCTCTTAAAAAAGGCAGTTCTCCACTGTGGCTTAGGTATATGTATACTGATCAAAGTGGATCATCTCGTCTGAGGGAATTGTTTTAATAACGTAAACACACATTCATTCATAATGAAATCACGTTGACAAAAATAAAATTAATGATGATTTCATATCAAACTTGTCTACAATAAAACAATAAATTGTTTTTCTATTATTAACAAAGGCAAGTCCAGCGTCATTTCATTGCACGTCCTAGGTCGCATTTTTTTGCTCGGACCGAACATTATCCTAAACAGATAAGGTTCGTTCTCAGAACGGTCGAATTTCTCCTATCCTGTCCTCCTTCTCTCTTCGATTTCGAGACGATAACACCTCCGTTGTTATCAGTTCCCCCTATCAAACCTCTTAAAAAAGGCAGTTCTCGATATATAAAATATAAAATATTTTTTAGATATATAAATAATATTACCAGTAAAATAAAATTATATTTCATAGGAACTAGATTATTCTCAATTTTTTCTACTACTGGACAATAAGAAGAACAAAGAAAGCACTTCAAAATCACCTTGAATTTAGTAACGCCCACAGAAATTTGACAATAGATAAAACTATCAAAAGTCACAAAGGTTTAACAAAACATGATGTATTTAGGAGAGATATCAGATAAAATCAGTATAAAATAAAGTCAAATATAACTACTCTCACCTCTTATTCTACCAGTGTAAATATTATGTAAATTTATTAGGTGCCACCAAAATGTGACAATTTTATTTATTTTCTGTCTCACGCAATTCTCTCGTTAACGTCCCAATTTATCATTTTTCCCTCTCTCCTTGATTTCGTGTATTTTTTGAAATTCTATTAAGAGTTCACGGAATTACAATTTGCTGATTCAATCAATTGAACATTCATAAAACGACAAGAACAAAAATTCACAGTTATTAGTTTTGGCTGTTCACAAAATTGTAATCTAAAAATAATAATAATTTTATCATACCTAGGTAATAATAATAATAGGTAATAAAGGAAGGACGGGCTAAAAAACCGAGCAAGACTTAACTAGGTAGGTACCTATGTACCTACGAGTATGGGGGTACCTAATACTTATTCGGGGTTATATTTACTTGCCTAGGCTACTTCTCTTCCTCGGGTTTTCGTTATGTTATTTCACAACTTATTATTCCTTTTGTTATTCACATCTTCACAATAACGAAAACTGCAAAAAAAGGGTTATGAACAACGGTTTCTATTGCTTTCCACTGCGACATTACTATTACTGGTAACCCTCGTATAGGAAAACATACAAGACAATTCGGAAAACTCTGCAATAACAATATTATACGAACAAATACTACACGAATAGCATAACATGGTCCTGGAGAATTGTATGTGAAGATATAGCAATCATAGGGGATAACCACATAACGCGGTGACAAAAACAGAAAAAAAAAATTGAATTTTAGGGGACAAAAGAAAACCCTAGTTGTAAAAATAAAAGAGGGAATTCTAACGAGAAGAGCCCAAACAAAACTGGTGTGAACATGACACGAGTTTCTGTTACATTACAGAAGTTGAGCAAAATTCTGTGTGGTTAGCTGGGTAGGTTAGTATCTGAACGGGAAACTGTCCGATATCCGATTTTTTTACAAAAATTGTTAATACAGTCTCATTCTTGGTACATAATAGGTAGAAGTAGAAAGTCGTACTGTTTTTCATTGTTCTACATCAAACCGTTATCGAGATAATTTACATTATTACATACCTACCTAAGTATCTACCCGTTTACCCATACTGCAGTTCATGTTCTGAAAATCACTTTTGCTTTTACTCAGGGGACCCGATGTTTCCATACATTTCCCGATTTTGAACGTTTAAACCGATTCCTGGTTTTAATTTCTCATTTTATAATACCTAGGTAGATTCCTAGTAGGTTCCCAATAAGTACCTAAGGACCTAAGGTATGTACCTAGGTAATAGCAAGTAAAAATTCGAATTTTCTTTCTCTTTGCATACCTATCCACAGTATAGGAGGGATAGGTAAGCAATGAAAAACAATTTTCATTGCTTTTTCAAGAGAGGGAATTTTTCCTCGTCGTTTTTTTCGACTTTTTTTTATCAAAGAGGAAAAAAAAAAAAAAAAAAAAAAATTGTTGATACAGTCTCATTCTTGGTACATAATAAAAGTTGAAAATCGTTAAATCGTACTGATTTTCATTGTTCTACATCAAACCGTTATCGAGATAATTTACATTAATACATACCTAGTATACCTACCCGTTTACCCATACTGCAGTTCATGTTCTGAAAATCACTTTTGCTTTTAATACTCAGGGGACCCGATGTTTCCATACATTTCCCGATTTTGAACGTTTGAACCGATTCCTGTTTTTTTTTTTAATTTCTCATTTTATAATTACCTAGGTAGATACCTAGTAGGTTCCCCATAAGTACCTAAGGTATATTATGTACCTAGGTAATAGCAAGTAAAAATTCGAATTTTCTTTCTCTTTGCATATCCACAGTATAGGAGAGATAGGTAAGCAATGAAAAACAATTTTCATTGCTTTTTCAAGAGAGGGAATTTTTTCTCGTCTTTTTTCGACTTTTTTTATCAAAGGAAATTTTCTTTGACACTTATGAGGGATCTGAATGGTAATTTTCTTTTCTCTCCTACTTCTTGCGAAGGAAACTTTTTTCACCCTCATTATGATAAACGTGCTTTTTATATAAAATGCCCGAGAACCAAAAGGAAAAGAAACGAAATTATGCAAAACGCCGACACGAAGGAAAGGAATAGAAGGACAGTAACCGAAATAGAGAAGAAAGAAAGGGAGGGGGAGGAGAAGAAAAAAGGAGGAGGAGGGCGAGGAGACAAAGGAGGGAATAAACAATATGGCTCGTGTACAATTGTGAATACCTTCCTATGTCAATTTTGCGAAAAAATGTGAATCAGAATAAAGTTTTAAAGTGCCAGCCTAGTTAGCTTGGTTGGTAGCGCGTCTGCCTTGTAAGTGCTAGCCCGCGGGTTCGATTCCCACCCGGGGCGGATTTTATCCTGATGGGATAATGTTTGTTCTCGGAACGGCTGGCTTTTTCCTATTCTGTCTTCCTTCGATTTCGGGACGATAAGACCTTAGCAGTTACAGTCAAACTGTCAAACCTCTCAAACTTCATACATCTTCTGTATATTGTTGCTTACGATAGCTTTCCCTTCACTTTAAACTTCTTTTCCCCTCACTTTGAAAGCTCGTGTGGTGAGGACACGGAAAGTAAGTAAGTAAGTAAGTAAGCTCGTGTGGTTCGAAATCACGTAATTTTCATTATAATCTACAAGTGGAAGAGCATTTAGTCGAACAAAAACGCGTGCCGAAGCTAAACACCGAGCTGTTAACCCCTTCATGTGTTGATGTATCTGAGATAAGAGAAAGTCCTGAAGTACACCTCCAATTTTCTACCGGAAGTTGGTCCTTCAGGCCAGATAACGATGAAAAAGATTTGATGGAGAAGAAAAACGCGTAGAAGGAGGAGAAAAGAAATATGGAGATGGAGAATTTATTGTAGGAACAAAAACGCGTGCCGAAGCTAAACACCGAGCTTTTAACCCCTTCATGTGTTGATGTATCTGAGATAAGAGAAAGTCCTGAAGTACCTACACCTCCAATTTTCTACCGGAAGTTGGTCCTTCAGGCCAGATAACGATGAAAAAGATTTGATGGAGAAGAAAAACGCGTAGAAGAAGGAGAAAAGAAATATGGAGATGAAGAATTTATTGTACATAAAGCGTAAGGAAAAATAATAAAAAGATATAGCTACTTATGTGTAGTTATATCCCATATTTTACAAGACAAACAAAAGAAGAGTTCCGAAGAATTTGGTCCATAGGGCCGTATTTTAGAGAAATACGTAACGAGAAAGTACGATAAGAATCAAAAGATGATCGAAAGGAAAAGGTGTAAGAAAAATTTCAAGATCAAAGGAGACTTGCGGTAAAGAAGAAAATAAAAAGGGGAAAAAAAGAAACAACTGAAACCCCTGTACCCTTAAGGGCCCAAGGGAACCAAAAGAGTTTCCTTCAATATTTGGTCCTTCGTGGCCGGATAACCGGATATTAACAACATAGTACGAAAAAAAAACAGTAAAACCGTTATCAAAAGAGAATATATTGAAGAAGATCGAACGAAAATCAAAAGAAGAGAAAAGAGGATACATCGTCAAGAAAAGGTTGAAAGATGTCTGAAGCGTTGAAAATGTGTGAAGTAAAAACAATAATGGCGGAGTAAGTGAAGACTTAAAGAACCTCTTGTGCTTTCAGTTGAAAAGCTTTAGCATATAATCACTTGTCAAACGTTTTCCTTGTTCTAATCACTTCTCAGCTTTAAGCGTCTCTTTAGAATATTTTCCCCTTGTGTTTAGACAGATAGGGTAAAGGGTAATGTGAATTGTTTGTCTCTATGATTTCCCTGTTTTGTTTGTACGTCAGTTGTTTTTCTTTTCATATGTGTACAGTGCCATAGGGTTTATCTTTTCTGGTAGATAGTATCATAGTTTGTGCAACTCGGGGATTTGATGCAAAAACGACTCAACCTTTTAGTATATTTCTTATGCCCTATAAGTCGTTTTTGCGGCAAACCTTCAATTGTTTTGTAAATGCTCCATAGTCCTGTTAGAAATAAGCTCTTGAATTTTTAGTTTAGGTATAATTATTTTTATCGTCTCTTTAGAATATTTTCCCCTTGTGTTTAGACAGATAGGGTAAAGGGTAATGTGAATTGTTTGTCTCTATGATTTTCCTGTTGTGTTTGTACGTCAGTTGTTTTTCTTTTCATATATGTGTACAGTGCCATAGGGTTTATCTTTTCTGGTAGATATAGTTTGTGCTACTCAGGGATTTGATGCAAAAACGACTGAACCTTTTGGTATATTTCTTATGCCCTATAAGTCGTTTTTGCGGCAAACCTTCAATTGTTTTGTAAATGCTCCATAGTCCTGTTTGAAATAAGCTCTTGAATTTTCAGTTTCTGATTATTTTTATCCATGTTTTTTGTCTAAATCATCGTACCAATGATCTACTATTCCGTCCACGTCCACCCACATTTAGGTATACTCTGTCTGTAAGATATTCTACGAGAAAAATCCTTCGACTCACTAGCACTCTAGCCATTCCGTTTCGTAATTTTCCTTTCTTAGAATTTCCTTTCTACGTGGGTTCTTCCTAAAAGAAGTAGGTACCTACACATCTTGGAAAACATCGATTTTTTCAAAACCATTACGAAAACTTGCTCTTAATAATACGACTGCTCAGTAGCTCAGAATTCTATCTGTTGTTCTTATAATGAATTCTGTTTGAGCTTTAGTGGAGATTAATTATTTGTTCTTCATTTTAATGAAGAACTTTACAGTACTTGGGTTTTCGCAGTAAATTACTCTTTACTCGAGGCACTCGGAATTAAAATTCAAATATAGAAGAGGCGAAAGTGTTTCGGAAGAATTTTAAGTACTTGCATTAGAAAATTTTTAATGAAAAAAAAGCAGAAGAAGAATGGAAAGGAATAACAGTTATTCATTTATAATTGCTCCAATTAACATTTTCCTTCTTAGGAATATGTATACTACAGCTAATAATTATCTACTTCGTAGAAGCTTAACCCATCCTTTAGGGCTGTCTGTCACAAAAAGCTCACAGTTTGGGCTTTTTGTGTATGGAAATAATATTATCGAAAAAAAAAAAAAAAACAGTATAGGTAGGTACAAATTTTGAGTACCGGCCTACTCGTAGGTACTTGGAAAAAGAAAACACTGAAAACAGATAAACAGATGCAGAATTTTTCATGGAAAAATAATTTTGTTTTTTGTATCGTAGCGTAGATGGCACCTACATACAAAAGTTGTTTAGTACTCCTATGTTATGTAAAAAAAAAGCATCATTTAATTTAGTCTGATGGTACACATATACCCCTCTTGAGTCCCAACCCCCTCTAACATAAGCTTGGAACCTGTACATTCTAGTGTTATCCCAACCCCCATAAGCTTGGAAAGCATAAAGTTCAGTCTCCAGTATTAAAATTGCTTTCTCTTATGCAAATGGAAATTTTAAATCCCACAGGATTTCGAGAAGCAATATATTTCACTAAAGTGAGAACAATAACAATATAGGGGTCTCTTCTCTTGTCGAGGCCTAAGGCCATGAACTGATGAGCCTCTCTGTACTTTTTAAATCCCACAGGATTTCGAGAAGCAATATATTTCACTAAAGTGAGAACAATAACAATATAGGGGTCTCTTCTCTTGCCGAGGCCTGGGGCCATGAACTGATGAGCTTCTCTGTACTCCCTACTGGTGGAAATAAAGTGGAAGCGATGATATTTGCATAATTGAATCAGCACGCCTAGTTTGAGAAGAATAATCAATTACGCTTCGACACTGACGAATTCTGCTGATGTAAAGTGTAAGTCAGCGCGGAGTGACGTGTTAAGATGAGTCTTAACTGTGTTGAATTTTGACTTAAAATACACTTTGGCTTAAAACTAGACCTGAAACATCTGAAATATTTTTATAGCTACGAGTATACATATGTACATACATAGTCACTACATACATACATATGTATTGTGACGTTGAACCTTTATATCAAACATTGATTCACTCGCGTACGTGTGAAATTTTCACAGTAGATGAAAGGTGAATGAAATGTTATAAATAAAATATGTAATAAAATAAATATGAGCATTATGAGCGCGGCAATATGAAAATTTAATTAACTTCGGACTAGGAGTTTTTCGCACAAAGCATTGGAGTTTGGACAATCCTTTGTAGTTTAATATGGAATTGTATCGGGGATTTGAATAATAAATTAGTGGATAACGAGGTAATTCGATGAAAATAGGTATAGGTACCTTGGTACCTACCTACTTGATAAAATTACTGCTAAGGTAGAGTGCCTATGGTGTAATTTTTTCTATGAATTGAGAACATAAAATTTGTGAAGAAAAATCTGGTGTGAACATCACACGACTTTCCTCATCCTATTGAATGATGCTTATTTTGGGTGTTCTTGTTCTTATAGCGAAACTTTTACAATATCTCTAACCGTTTTGTCGCTATAGCTGAAAACCGCCAGAAAACGGTCGAAATCTGTCCAAAAGCGGTCAAAATACCGCCAAGCGCCGCAACCATCTCAACCAAACGTTTTGAGTTGCACCCTTGTCACATTTGTAAACTACATACCAAATTTCAAGTCTCTAGCTCATACCGTTCCCGAGATATTGTTAAATTACACCGAAAACCGCCAAAAAGCGGTAAAATGCCGCCAACCGTTGCACCGATCTTAACCAAAAGTTTCGTGTCGCATCCTTGTCACATTTGACATCTACATACCAAATTTCAAGTCTCTAGCTCTTACCGTTCTCGAGATATTTTGTTTACAGACAGACACACACACGGACCAATGGCTGAAACTTCGGATTTAGGCTCTAGGGACCTCAAAACGTGTTGTGGCACTAAAACCGAGGTTGAACGCCTTTCTGAGAAAATAACCCCCCCCCCCCCCCCCAAAAAAAACATATCGGTAACAGAGTCAATTTTCTATCTCACCATTTCAAATCAAGATTGTATTTTCGTTTCGACAAAAAATTAAATGTGAAAATACATTTTTGTTTGCAGGTTTGTTGTAGGGCCTACTTTTTACACGTTTCTGTATTTTCTCTGAATGTTGTGATTATGTACAGAATGTGGTGATCAAATGAACTCGTGTTTAAGTAAACTGTAGAACTTACTCTGACAAAGGTTCCGCTATCCCGCCCAAAATCCAATGAGAAAGTTTCTTTCATTTGTTAGTATGAATATTTTTGTCAAATTTTCCTCAAAATCAGACTTCTTTTCATAATTCGAGAGTTATGGTCGAACAAAACGAACGGACAAACCTAAAGAACAATCTTCAAAAGTTGAAATTTCACACTTATTTCGTTCATTCAATCATTCTCGTCACACTAAAGTCTGAACACCCTGTGTGGGAAATCTCCATGTAGGTACCTAGAATTTCACAACCGCTCGCACATCACATGTGTTTCAGTTTTTCCTTCCGACGCTCAAAGTCGTAAGCCCTGTGTGTGTTTTTTTCGCCTGAAAAGTTAAAACTTGAGCCAGGAGCTCCGTTTTTTCTCCCAAACTTGTTACTAAGTCGTGTTTGGCATAGCTACATTTGTGGTGCTGCGGTTGGCGGTATTTTGACCGCTTTTTGGCGGTTTTCAGCTATATCGACTAAACGGTTAGAGATATTGTAAAAGTTACAACAGAACACCCAAATAAGCACCATTCAATAGGATAAGGAAAGTCGTGTGATGTTCACACCAGATTTTTGTTTTTTTTTTTTCGGATCTGCGCTTGGAATTCGGGGTGCAATCAGCCTTGTAAGGACAATATTGAGTAGGGCAGTATAGTCCAGTGGTAGCCTACTGCTATTAAAGTAAAGGCAAAGGGTCTTTTTCGGATAAGCCTACCTTGCCTATACCATACAATAATAAATATGTTCTGCATTTTCTGCTGCCCCTTCCCAAATCTTATTCAAATGCTATCTTATTCACATAAACATAATTCCTACATTTAGACATAAGGGAGACAGGGGGAGGGTGAGGTAGGGAGGGGTCTACCTAATAATGGAACGGTTTATTCAAGAGGGGACCAAAGAAGAAAATTTGAGCTCTAAAGTTTTTGATTTCGTTACTTTTTTTTACCCTCTTAGCTTATCGGTAGATCCGACAAGAAGGTAGGAGCCTTGTTTCTTGCCGTCAGTATATAGTTTCATTCCTTTACATAGTTACCTTTAGTCCCACCTATGGATCTTCTAATCCATTTAAAACAGAGACATTCCTCATTTCGTTAGCGTTGGCACTTTGTTTAAATCCCACAGGATTTCGAGAAGCAATATATTTCACTAAAGTGAGAACAATAACAATATAGGGGTCTCTTCTCTTGCCGAGGCCTAAGGCCATGAACTGATGAGCCTCTCTGTACTCCCTACTGGTGGAAATAAAGTGGCAGCGATGATATTTGCATAATTGAATCAGCACGCCTAGTTTGAGAAGAATAATCAATTACGCCTCGACACTGACGAATTCTGCTGATGTAAAGTGTAAGTCAGCGCGGAGTGACGTGTTAAGATGAGTCTTGACTGTGTTGAGTTTTGACCTAAAATACAATTTGGCTTAAAACTAGACCTGAAACATCTGAAATATTCTTATATAGCTACTATAGTATTTCACTAAATACCTACATACATAAATGTATTGTGACGTTGAAACTTTATATCAAACAAGTTCAGTCTCTAACTACGATACGTCATTTGTTTCAAAAGATGCATGCTTCATGTTCAAAGGATTGTTTCAGTGCCTGAGATTGCAAGTTTAGTCTGTAACTACGATTCCTACGTCATTTGTTTCAAAAGATGCATGCTTCATGTTCAAAGGATTGTTTCAGTGCCTGAAGCAGAATGAATCAAGGAAAAATATTACCTTTCTACCAGGTTAAATCCTTTGAACTAGGAAATAGCCATTTTTCTCAACTATTCATTTTTCTTTGAGAAATAATTTTACAGCTGAATACATTTTCCGCTTGATCGGCATAAATGCTGAAGGCATGGCGTTCCTGCTGTGATGAGGTTTCATATTTGATTTCTCAGTATATGGAACTATGTACTGTAACTAGCTACTTACCATACCTAACATATCGGTAACAGATTCATTTTTCTTTCTCGGCACCATTTCAAATCAAGATTGTATTTTCGTTTCGACAAAAAATTAAATGTGAAAATAGGTACAGCACGCCTGTGTTTGCTCAGTTCTTCAATCTCTTCCATTTTCTGTTCTTTCTTCTCTGTTCCCTCTTGTCTTTTCTTCTCTGCTTTCACATCACTTTCCTCTTCTGTCTTCTCTCATCACATCCTGCTTTCTCCCTAGTCCTCCATATTCCGACACTCAGGCGTACCAATCACCTTCCTTCGTTAGACAATCATTACAATCTTTTCTATTTACAAAGGAGCATATAATAAAAACAATGGACCCATTCAATGAGAGCCCATCGTCTGCATCCCCTCCAGCCATACATCGGCTTGCTGACAGTCTGTCTCCAGTGAGATGTGCTTGTCTGAATTATTGATGAGACTTGTCAGCCCTTCAGCTCTCTTCCCTACCCACTTCATCTAAACTTCCCAATCATTTAGTTTCTTCTCTTTGTTTTAGGACTCTTTCATACCTGTACGAAGTGTACATTTTTTTTTATTTTTATAAATTAGGTAGGTACATAGGTATTCTTTAACCACGATCGAATAAACTACGGGCTAAAAAATTCCCGGAGGGACGGGCCCAGCTTGTTTGAGGTCTAATTTGGACGAGAAAAAATCGACTGAAAATTCCAATTACCCGTCCATATCCCCATGTACCTATACAGATACACCTACCATAGTAAAACTTTGTTATATTATTACCTCTACTTTGTCTTATTACCTATTTCTTCTCTTTGTTTCATTTTGTTCTCTTCTCATTACTCCTTGTCTCTGTTTTCTTTCAACTTCATTTGTTACTTTGTTTTCGTCTTCTCCGTTTTTATTAGGATTTATTATTTTCTTTTTATCTTCTTATTCCGAGCTATATGAGTTTATCCTCTCGAAATTCTTAAATGAACAATAAAATGAGAATTTTCTCCCTCTCTCTTCTACTTTCTGTCTGTTCCTCTCTTCCTCTCTTTTCATCTCTCTGTTTCTTTTTCTCTTTCTCTCTCTCCCTCTGTCTCTATCTCTCTCATTAACCTTTGAAATTATTAATGTAGTTCTAAAGCGGATCTCTAATGTAGGTATTAACTGTTAGACCCTTATGTATACACCAACCATTGTACACGTAACAAAATTTATTTAAATACAACAATTTAAATCTAGAGATTATTAATGTAGTTAATCTAGAATTCAGACCTTTTTTTTAACTTTCTCTCATGTCATGTAAGAATCCTTAATGTAGTTAATCTAGAATTCAGACCTTTTTTTTTTAACTTTCTCTCATATCATGTAAGAATCCTAAAAGCTAGAGTCCGATTTTCAAGCTTTTACCGAGAACAACAATCATCATTTGAAAAAAAAAAAAAAAAACAGAACGCCTACATTAAATATTAAAATGGAGTCTGGTTCTAGCTAAAAACAAGAAAGAAATATGATCATCATGAAGAAAGAAAAGAAAAAAAACTAATTCAATCAACCAAGAACAAGAGAAATTGCTGCAGGGAAACAAAGTTCAACTAAGTTTGGACAAGCTTCCCACTAATTTCCTAATGAAACAGAAAACAAGTATTATTTCCAAAGAATGAGAGAGAATAAGAGAGGAAGAGAGAGAGGAAAAGAGAAAGAAAGAGAGAGAGAGAGAAGGAGAAAGAGAGAGGGGAAAGGGTATAGAGGAGAGAGAGAGAGAGGAAAAGAGAAAGAAAGAGGAGAGAGAAAGAAGGAGAAAGAGAGAGGGAGAGAGAGAAGGAGAAAGAGAGATTTCCTAATGAAACAGAAAACAAGTATTATTTCCAAAGAATGAGAGAGAATAAGAGAGGAAGAGAGAGAGGAAAAGAGAAAGAAAGAAAGAGGAGAGAGAGAGAAGGAGAAAGAGAGAGGGAGAGAGAGAGAGAGGGGAAAGGGTATAGAGGAGAGAAAGAGAGAGGGAGGGAGGGAGAGAGAGAGAGGGGAAAGGGTATATAGAGGAGAGAGAGAGAGGGAGGGAGAGGGGAAAGGGTATAGAGGAGAGAGAGAGAAGGAGAAAGAGAGAGGGAGGGAGAGAGAGGGAGGGAGAGAGAGGGGAAAGGGTATAGAGGAGAGAGAGAAGAAGCATTGTTTCGAAAGGATAAGAGGAAAAGATAGATAGAGAGAGAGAGAGAGAGAGGGAGAGGGGAAAAGTAGAGAGAAGGAGAAAGGGTATATTAGAAGAAGAAGAGATAAAGAGAGAGGTAGAAAAGGAGGTTATGGAAAGGCAATTCTATTCTGTGTGCTTTTGAAAAAAATAAATAAATTATAGGTATATATACCTATATATAAAAAAAAACTGCCTACCTTCCTAATGCAACCTGCCTACCTGCTTAACCCAACCTGTCTACCTATACCTATACCTGGCTGGCACACCTGCTCATAGCATTAGCTCATTGGATCGTACATCCTGACCCTCACATATCTATTTCCTATATTAGAGGAGAAAAAGCTATATCTATATAGGTATCCAGGCCTTTTTTGTAGCGTATAATATTATGGAATTATGGATAGCAAATTCGTATGAATATTAATAATATGATGTGCCCTCAAATAAAACTAATGTTATCCGATTAGAGATAGACTGCATGCACCACGTATTACGTACGTGATTCCAGGGATAACATAATATTATGCAAATATAGATACATATGAAATAAATTTTGATATACCTACATGGTAAAAATTTATTCTGTTTGTATCTAAATGTATGGTTGAAAACAGTCTGAAACGGTTTAGTAATAATTATTATTAATAGTCCAGTCACTCATCCTAAGGTTTTGAGTGACATAGCTTGAGGTCATACCCTCCATTCCGGGGACAAGATACCCGCCTCCTCACAGTAAACTCACCCAGCCTGAGTGGGGCCGGGAAAAGCCAGCAGTTTTTTTTCCAAAGAATGTAATTTTATTTTGTTCTTTACAATGACATCAACTAACATTACAATTTAATAAGAATATCAGCCTAATGGGTATCACACTAGGCTTGCACGAGGTCCTGGGTTCTATTCCCAGAGAGGTCGAAGTTTCTTCTATTTTGATGTGCTTGGAGTTAGGGGTGCAGTCATCCTCGCGAGGACAATGGAGGAGCGATCAGTGGCGGCATTACCAGTGTAAAAGAATATTGAAATAAGGACATTGATTGCAAAGGAGTCATTTGGCAATGCTATGATATTCACAAAAGTTGTGAAAAAGCTTTGCATTACAACAAATGAAATTGAGCTCTGAGGTTTCTAGGTTATTCTGTGATTTTGAGGTTTTCAGAGGATAGGTTACTACAGAACGCAACGAGAAATAAATACAAGACGAGTATGTGCCTACCTAGGTATATGGAATTTATGTATTTATACACTTACAAATAAATATGCATAACGCACGTAACCAATTTAAAGATATAAATATGTACGAGTAGGTACCTATTTAGATAGGTAATAATGTAACCTGTACCTACTTATAGGTAAGAAAGTATGTAACACGTTAGAGAGAGAGAGAGAGAGAGAGAGAGAGAGAGAGAGAGAGATAGAGAGAGAGAGAGAGATTTGAAAATGTTAGGTATGATGATGAAATACATATAAATACAACTTGACGACGAGATTAAATTCCGCGAGATTTCATGAAAAATATTCCGCCGGAAATATGTATGTAAGTATGTATGTATATAATATGTAGATATCTATGTAGGCAATAGGTATAGGTATAGAAATTTCAATTTAACTTTACATACGAGAAAAACAAAAGAAAAACTTTACACACATTTTATTCTCAAGATCTGATGAAAAGTTCACATTTCTAAATTGTGAACTTTAATCACAACGAGTATATACCTCAGTTATGATTTGGTACCGGGGGTTTAATAAGGAGGAAATACACCCAGGTACATATGGAGTGGAGGAAATACAGTGGAACCAGAGTGAGTCCGAAAAAAACAGCAGTACATAATTGCCCAGATGGTCACCAATTCGGATATCAACCACGCGTAACGTTGATCAACTTCAGTGACTCATTGGGAACTGTTGGACGCTAACACCTTAGCAGTTACAGTTCCCTGTATCAAACCTCTTGAATAAAGTCACTCATACTTGATAAACACACTGTACTTACGTATACTTTTTTTTTTTTTTTTTCTTTTAAGAGGTTTTATAGGGAGAACTGTAACTGCATAGATCTTATCGTCCCGAAATCGAAGAGAGAAAGAAGACAGGATAGGAGAAAGCCACAGCCGTTCCCGAAATCGAACCCGCCGTCTAACGCTTATTTGCGTCCTTTTTTTTAAGAAAGAAAATGTTAAGCTGTGTCCACACATGGTCGACAGCCTTCGATTGACTGAAACCGTCCACACTACCTCGATAACATATAGATTCACCTCGTCGAGCGACATCGATTGACGGCCGTGTGGACTCAGCTTAATATGCAGCCGTTGCACGTTGGTTTACCCTGTTTGTAGATTTACACAGCAGAGCAGTCACACTCAAGACCTTAGCAGTTACAGTTCCCTGTATCAAACCTCTTGAATAAAGTCACTCATACTTGATAAACACACTGTACTTACGTATACATTCTTTTCCTCCACCGCGCTTGTTATTATAAAACCTGGGAAAAGTTTATCAAAGTTTTGTAAAAATATGAGCAATATGAGCCGACATGTGTACAGTCAGCATTTAGGGTGGATCACTTTACACTTCAAAGTAGAGGCAACGTATAGGCTGCGTTACACTTGATCCTTCTTGATCAGATTTTTAAAGGGATTACGTGATAGTCGCGATTAGAATACCTACATTAGGAACAAATTAATAATAGAAAGTAAAAAAAAAAAATCCATTTAAAAAAGTCAAAACAAAACAACTTTTCTGAAACAAAAATTAAAAGAAAAATCTACTCATCAATACGCAACTTTTGACATATCAGGCGTTTTTAAATTCGAACATTTTTTTTTTCACTCCACCCTAGTAATGCAGAAGAGTACATGCGATCTTTAGATAAAATAATTCTTAATATAATATTATGTGATCTTCTTAATGTCTCTAATGTAGTTTCACATTTCTAAATTGTGAGCTTTAATCACAACGAGTATACCTCAGTTATGATTTGGTACCGGGGGTTTAATAAATAAAATGTGGAGTGGAGAAAGAAAGTAGGTAACACGTTCAATGATACAGCCGATTAGATTTTATTCGCTGAGAATTTTCCTGCCTAATATTACCCCCTTGGCTTTTTCTGATAGGTATAGGTACCTATTATGTGTTCGTATTACGACTGTAGATATTATTATTATTAAGAAAATACAGTGGAACCAGAGTGAGTCCGAAAAAAACAGCAGTACATAATTGCCCAGATGGTCACCAATTCGGATATCAACCACGCGCAACGTTGATTAACTTCAGTGACTCATTGGGAACTGTTGGACGCCAAGACCTTAGCAGTTACAGTTCCCTGTATCAAACCTCTTGAATAAAGTCACTCATACTTGATAAACACACTGTACTTATACGTATACATTCTTTTCCTACACCGCGCTTGTTATTATAAAACCTGGGAAAAGTTTATCAAAGTTTTGTAAAAATATGAGCAATATGAGCCGACATGTATTGTGTACCTGTACAGTCAGCATTTAGGGTGGATCACTTTACACTTCAAAGTAGAGGCAACGTATAGGCTGCGTTACACTTGATCCTTCTTCATCAGATTTTTAAATGGATTACGTGATTCAGTGGCGTAGCGTGGTCTAACTCCAAGTGTAGGGCGGACACTAATTTCTATCACAATATCTATCTAATAAGAATACAATAATTATTTAAAGTCAATATTTAAGGGTATTTGAGTGAAATTTTTGAGTGTATGGCAGCCATACACGCCCTACATGGACGCTACGCCACTGTACGTGATAGTCGCGATTAGGATACCTACATTAGGAACAAATTAATAATAGAGAGTCAGAAAAAAAAAATCCATTTAAAAAAGTGAAAACAAAACAGCTTTTCTTAAACAAAAATTAAAAGAAAAAAATGTCGGGGGTGTAAAATTTCGTTTTAAACACCCTGTATTTTTTTATTATGCTCATTACCTGTTGTTTCAGTTACATGTTATATATGTATTAACAGGGCCCTGCACAGGAGGGAAGGAAAAATGGGGTTGCACTTCTCATAAATAAATACCTAATTTTCTTCAAAAATAAATCGCTAAGAACAAAATGGGGAAAAATTAACTACTCTCCTCAGAAAGACTATTATAGTGTGTCCAGATCAATGTGACAGCAAAAAAATAGGCATTGTTGCCAAACATGTCACATGTGCAATGGTAGAGAATCTCTAAAAGGGAAAGGTATATTGCACAGTGCTTCCTCCGACAGTGAAACAAAGTCAGGTGAGGCGATATCCACCTTACCTGTTCTGGAATCCAACCTCTGAACTTAGAGCTACCTCTGCATTTTAAAAGAGAGAGTTTATCAAAAATAGACCTTTACCTCAATTGCAACAATGTAAGGATTTCCTGCAATCTAATTTTCCAGTTACAGCAGTGAGAAATGGATGGTGAAATTGGGACATCCACTAATTTTCTATAGTTTTCATTCTTCAGTTGCACTAGTTCCAGAAGTGAGAAATGGATAGTGAAATGGACACATCCACCAATTATCTAATTTTTCAGTCTTCAATTACAGCAGTGAGGATAATTATTATTATTATTATTACTATTATTATTATTATTATTATTATTATTATTATTATTATTATTATTATTATTATTATTATTATTATTATTATTATTATTATTATTATTATTATTATTATTATTATTATTATTATTATTATTATTATTATTATTATTATTATTATTATTATTATTATTATTATTATTATTATTATTATTATTATTATTATTATTATTATTATTATTATTATTATTATTATTATTATTATTATTATTATTATTATTATTATTATTATTATTATTATTATTATTATTATTATTATTATTATTATTATTATTATTATTATTATTATTTAGTAAACATAGCGCGTTACCAAGCAAGCTAACTAGGCTGGTATGTACCTAAGTAAAAGTAAAGAAAGTATAGGTATGCATTTACTTTGGTCTCTAGCTAGGTAAACACACTTATAGGTAGGTACTTTACGCTAAAAAAAAGGGGGAGGGGAAAATGTACCTATCTCCTTTAAATTTATTTCCTTCAATCCATATCCCAAACGTTAAAATTTAAAATACTGCGCATTTATATGTCATAGCTACTCATTTTCCTCACGAGGCTGAGTGGGCCCCGCAACAGCCAGTCACGGAGGCAATCATTTGCTTCGTACAAATTTCTTGACCCCGCCGGGAATCGAACCCGGGTCTCCCGCGTGCATGGCGAGTGCAGTGACCACTGCGCCATGGGAGCTGACTACAATAATTTATTTGAATTAAATAAATATACCTACCCAATATTGTACGTAGGTACATAGGTACTATGTTATTCGGAAAATCAATTTAAAATAAATGAAGATTGAAGATTCGTCAAGACTCGCTTTTTATTCTTAACGGTAGATTAGATTGAAGAAAAATACATTAAAGACAAAAAATATAGAAGGCGCATACCTAGATGAATAGGCTTCTATTCCAGATCTCGTGATTGGATTCCATGAAATTTTCTTACAGTGTGTCACTAGAGGTTTGTTTGAGGGAGTGTGTTACAATAAATGAAGATTGAAGATTCGTCAAGACTCGCTTTTTATTCTTAACGGTAGATTAGATTGAAGAAAAATACATTAAAGACAAAAAAATATAGAAGGCGCATACCTAGATGAATAGACTTCTATTCCAGATCTTGTGATTGGATTTCATGAAATTTTCTTACAGTGTGTTACTAGAGGTTTGTTAGGTTATATCGTCCCGAGAGCGAAGAGAGAAGGAAGACAGGATAGGAGAAAACCAGCCGTTCCGAGAACGAACCCTATCTGTTTGGGATAAAGTTCTCCCGGGCAGGAATTGAACCCGCTACCTGGCAATTACAAGGCATACGCACTACCGTCAAACCTAACTATTAGGATGGCTAATGTGGCTCTTGGTGTACACAAGAAATCTCACCTGTTTCAAAAATCACAACGAAACACAATGTTCTCATCCACTCTGTAGAGTTTTATACGTGCAGTGCAGGAAAAAAAATGACATCATTTTGTTTTTAGTAAAAATATTTGTTTAGCTTGGAGCCATTTTTTCTGGAAAGATGGAGAGAAAAAGTAAAAAAAGTTATTTCCTGCAGATTAACAATTCACAATTCATTGCACTCTCATAGTCTTTACGTTATTAGAAAATCCGTTTTGTTTTTGTCGACGTTGCCAGACTACCCCTGCCCCCCCCCTCCTCCCTCGGGGCCCCCATGTCTATAGAGAAAATTGAAATGGCTCTAAGGACTATAGTGTTCTCGGAACGGCTGTCTGTCCCCTATACTATCCTCCTGTCTATGATTTCGGGACGATCACTGACTATTAGCCCATCTACACACATCAAAGCTATTGAAAAGAAACTGATTAGAGTTAACCAGTTAGAAACTCAAGTTCTTAACTGGTTCCCGCCTAGTTAGGATGGAGGGTAGCGCCTGCCTTGTGAGCGCCAGGTCGCGGATTCGATTCTCACCCGGGACAAACTTTATCCTAACACAGATAAGGTTCGTTCTCGGAACGGCTGGCTTTCTCCTATCCTGTCCTCCTTCTCTCTTCGCTGTCGGGACGACAAGACCTTAGCAGGTACAGTTCCCTCTACCAAACATAGAGGAAAAAAATGAAATGAAATGGCTCCAGGACTAAAGTGAAGTCGTAATGTATTCAAGAGGTCAGCACGGGTTCTAAAACTTTGCTCTTAGAACTCGACCTGATATTTGTTTTTTGACTTTCTTCAAACTTTAAGCACACTATCCTCAAACTTTCAGCACACTATCCTAAAGATAAGAGAAAAACTTTCTGAACTTTGAAAACATCTTGAACAAGTTTCTAATCTTAAGAGTAAGTAAGTACTCAAGTACCTAGTTATAGACTAGAAAAGTACAGACGGTATAAATAACATCTAAAAGTGCTAGATTAAAGAATGTTTGCTCATTTTAATTTGCCTTATGAGATTTTGATCTTGGTTTTAGTTTTCTAGAACTTTAAAAATGTTATCTTGTAATTAGGGTTAAGTCGAGTTTAAAATTCTCACAAATTAGAGGTCTAACTATAATTATTTCTATTTTTACTTTCCTTATCCTATAGGAAGGAAAGTAATGTAATCGGGTCAAAATTTCGATGGTCAGTTTTTAGTGCCAAAACACGTTTTGAGGTCCCTAGAGCCTAAATCCAAAGTTTCAGCCATTGGTCCGTGGGTGTGTCTGTCTGTGTGTCTGTCTGTCTGTCTGTAAACAAAATATCTCGAAAACGGTAAGAGCTAGAGACTTGAAATTTGGTATCTAGATGTCAAATGTGACAAGGATGCGACACGAAACTTTTGATTAAGACCGGTGCAACGGTTGGCGGCATTTTAACGCTTTTTGGCGGTTTTCGGTGTAATTTAACAATATATCGGGAACGGTATGAGCTAGAGACTTGAAATTTGGTATGGAGTTTACACAAATGTCACACGATAGCAACCCGTTTGGTTAAAATAGGTGCTGGGGTTTGGCGGTATTTTGACCGTTTTTGGCGGGTTTCGACTGCTTTTCTAAGGTGGTTTTCTATAGGCCTATACTGACTAAACGTTTACTGACTAATGTTACAACAGAGAACACCCAAATAAGCATCCATTCAATAGGATGAGAAGAACAGTCCGTGTGATGTTCCACCAGATTTTTTTTTTTTTTTTTTTTCATGAAAAGAAAATGTTAAGCGTGTCCACACATGGTCGGACAGCCCGTCGATTGGCTGAAACCGTCACCAGGCCTCGACAACATTGTGATACATATAGATTCACACCTTCGTCGATCAATCGTACGTCGACTATGTTGACAGGCCAGTAGTGGACTCAGCTTTAATATGCACGCCGTTTGCACCGTTGGTTTACCCTGTTTTGAGATATTACACACCAGAGCAGTTCACACTCGTAGGCACAGGGAGATGTAGTGCAACTTAAAAAGCCACACGAGTAAATTAGGTCACAAAGTTGTTTGGAAAAAATGTTTCAACCCGACCCAAAGAAGCCACGAACGGGATAATAAAAAATAAGTAGTAAAACTGGAAATAATATAATAAGTATATATAATAATAATAATATTAATAATATAAAATAATAATACATAATATAATAAAATATAATACATTATAAAATGCATACAAGCTACCTAGGTACGCTATTGGTTGAGTTTCCATACTTTATGAATTACCGCAACACACCAGCGTGTAAAAGCACTGCAGGTCGCTTTTATGAGTATGGTGTAGCCAAATGTAATTATAACTACATTTTCCTGCTCTTCCGATCTCTTTTTTTTTACTTCTCTTTATTGTTTTTTAAGTAGCTAGTTTTTATTTCTTTTTACCCCCCCCCCCGTTCATATTTAAATAAAAACCGCAATGTTAATAAATTGTTTTGTTTTTCCGAGCTTTTATGTTTTCTACCTACCTCTGGCTGGAGTACGACTTCTACTTTCTAGAGTTTCTCGGTCGACTTTTAATGTTTATGCTGTATTTGAGCTCACAACTTTAGAAACAAGTTTAGTCAAGTATTAGGTGCTTGCCTTATAAATAGGTCTACATCTACAGAACAGTGAAATAGGTACCTAGGTACTGCTAGGTATAGGTATGTAGGTACTTGAGGATTTCAATTTATCAACAACTTTTCTCTTTGACATTTTCTCCTCCTTCTCCTCCTCCTCCTCCTCCTTCTTCTCCTCCTCCTCTTTGGGTGCTGTTGGTAAGAGCATCAAGATTACATACTTCATTGTTTCCTTTTGAAATATATAATATATAGTTCTTAGCTCTGTCCTAACCAAAAACCAAAAGTGTAGAAAAGCCTGCAGGTTTGCTTGTGTTGTGTGTGGTGTAGCCAAATGTAATTAGTACTGAATTTTCCTCGCATTTCCTGCTTGTGTTTTTACCTACTCTTTTTTCTTTTTTACTTCTTTTTATTGTTTTTTTAAGTAGCTAGGTTTGTATTTTTTTACCTCCGTTCATATTTAAATAAAAACAAACCGCAATGTTAATAAATTGTTTTGTTTTTCCGAGCTTTTATGTTTTCTACCTACCTCTGGCTGGAGTACGACTTCTACTGCGAGCGTCTTGTTCTTTAGCTTGAGAAAATTACCTATTTGTAATTAAAAAGTCCTTCTGAGTTGTATACAACATAATTATGTAGACTTCTACTTTCTAGAGTTTCTCGGTCGACTTTTAATGTTTATGCTGTATTTGAGCTCACAACTTTAGAAACAAGTTTAGTCAAGTACCTATTAGGTGCTTGCCTTTTAAATAGGTCTACATCTACAGGTCTACATCATCATCATCATCAAAATAATAATAATAATAATAATGAAAATTAGGTGCTTGCCTTTTAAATAGGTCTACACTCTACATCTACAGAACAGTGAAATAGGTAGGTACTGATAGGTATAGGTATGTAGGTACTTGAGCATTTCAATTTAACAATAACTTTTCTCTTTGACATTTCCTTTGATTTCTCCTCCTCCTTCTCCTCCTCCTCCTGCTCCCCTCCTCCTCCTTCTCCTCCTCCTGCTCTCCTCCTCCTCCTGCTCCCCTCCTCCTTCTCCTCCTCCTTCTTCTCCTCCTCCTTCTTCTCCTCTTCCTCTTTGGGTGCTGTTGGTAAGAGCATCAAGATTACATACTTCATTGTTTCCTTTTGAAATATATAGGTACCTAATATATAGTTCTTAGCTCTGTCCTAACCAAAAACCAAAGGGTTCCTAAATTGACAATCCAGTAATTTTCAAATTTCTCTGTAATTTACGTTCAATACAGGATGTCTCCAAAAAAATCACCACAGACCAGAATATACGTTCACACTGTAGAGCATATTGCATAGATAGGTACAACACAGGAAATAAAACTTTAAATTGAATTCCGTGAGCTCGCGTGTTCTCTGTTTTTTCAGTCTAGGAATTGAAACAGAATAATAAAACAGATCTAATGTTTCCTCAGAGACAGGAGGAAGAAACATTTCCTGTAACCTGAGGACAGGAATAATAATAATAATAGACTCTTGAGTGGAAGGCAACCACTAGGCGAGGTTAACGCCCTAGGCGTTCTCTACCACCTAACCCTTAGAGCTCCATTATTATGTGGCCAAATTCTCAAATAAATGAGGATAAAATTCCATACCTCGGCTGGGATCGAACCCACGCCCTCCTGATTACCAGGCGAGCGTCTTGACCACTACGCCACCGAGGCAGGTGTACTATACACTATAGTCTGCCTGATTTCCTTTCTCTTTACCTCTCCATTTTCCTCTATTCTTACTTTCTTACTCTTGGGCTCTCTTTACTTTCTCATTCTATGCCTCTCCCATTTTCGTTTTATTCTTTTTCTTAGAATATGATAAAATATTGTACCTAGAAGCAAAAAGATTACGTACTTGTTGGACAAACATAGTGAGTTCTGACTAAAAATGTTGGCCTTTTTTATGATAGTTTGTTTATTTTTATTTCTTACAAACTCAATCGACGAAAATTTTACTTTAATTATAAGTTATACCACTACCTATCTAACAAAGAGAGAAGGAAGACAGGATAGGAGAAAACCAGCCGTTCCGAGAACGAACCCTATCTGTTTGGGATAAAGTTCTCCCGGGCAGGAATCGAACCCGCGGCCTAGCGCTTACAAGGCATACGCGCTACCGTCCAACCTAACTATTAGGATGGCTAATGTGGCCCTTGGTGTACACAAGAAAACTCACCTGTTTCAAAAATCACAACGAAACACAGTGTTCTCATCCACTCTGTAGAGTTTTATACGTGCAGTGCAGGAAAAAAATGACATCATTTTGTTTTTAGTAAAAATATTTGTTTAGCTTGGAGCCATTTTTTCTGGAAAGACGGAGAGAAAAAGTAGGTGCTGTTATACCCTGAAGAAGGTTGGGCTAGGAGTGCAGCCTCTAGTTACTGGACTATCACACCCAACACACAAGCTAACCATCTTATAATTTGTTTCATGTTACAGGTGCTGTTATATCCTGAAGAAGGTTGGGCTAGGAGTGCAGCCTCTAGTTACTGGACTATCACACCCAGCTGGTGGAGTAAGAGCAGATGTAAGGTTGTAGAAGTTGCTGGAACAAGGCGGTAAGTTACTGGACTATTAGGCCGCTCACTCACGACAGGTGTTACACGAGAAGTTAAACTGAATGGAGGGGTACGTATGTTGCAGAAAAAGTTCTTAGTTTTAACTTAAGCATAAGCCTGTCAGGCAAAACCTGTTGTGGACGACCGGCATAAAACTTTTTTAAGAGGTTGATAGAGGGAACTGTAACTGCTAAGGTCTTATCTAAGCGAAGAGAGTAAGAAGGAAGACAAGATAGGAGAAAGCCAGCCGTTCCGAGAACGAACCTTATCTCTTTAGGATAAAATCCGCTGCGACGGGAATCGAACCCGCGACCTAGATTCTAGAATGTATCTACTTTTTGATATTTTAAAAGCTCCTGGCTCTTTCGGTGGTTGCAGAAAAAGTTCTTAGTTTTAACTTAAGCATAAGCCTGTCAGGCAAAACCTGTTGTGGATGACCGGCATAAAACTTTTTTAAGACGTTTGATAGAGGGAACTGTAACTGCTAATAAGGTCTTATCTAAGCGAAGAGAGTAAGAAGGAAGACAAGATAGGAGAAAGCCAGCCGTTCCGAGAACAAACCTTATCTGTTTAGGATAAAATCCGCTGCGACGGGAATCGAACCCACGACCTAGATTCTAGAATGTATTTACTTTTTGATATTTTAAAAGCTCCTGGCTCTTTCGGTGTGCAGTCAGCCTAGTGAAGACCTGTTTCAAATCCCAACCCAAGAGACGAAAAAAAAAAAAAAAAAAAAAAAATCAACTGTGAAAATGAGGACACAAAGCCTGTCTGCGAATTCAAATAAACAAAAATGATGTGGAGTCGAAAGGTGGAAATGAAAACACTGCCTCCCCCCAAATTCAGATTTGAGATCAAGGGTGCAAAGTTATTTATTCGAGGGGTAGGAACCATAGAGAGGATAAGAGCAGATGTAAGGTTGTAGAAGTTGCTGGAACAAGGCGGTAAGTTACTGGACTATTAGGCCGCTCACTCACGACAGGTGTTGCACGAGAAGTTAAACTGAATGGAGGGTTACGTATGTTGCAGAAAAAGTTCTTAGTTTTAACTTAAGCATAAGCCTGTCAGGCAAAACCTGTTGTGGATGACCGGCATAAAACTTTTTTAAGAGGTTTGATAGAGGGAACTGTAACTGCTAAGGTCTTATCTAAGCGAAGAGAGTAAGAAGGAAGACGAGATAGGAGAAAGCCAGCCGTTCCGAGAACGAACCTTATCTGTTTAGGATAAAATCCGCTGCGACGGAAATCGAACCCGCGATCTAGATTCTAGAATGTATCTATTTGATATTTTAAAAGCTCCTGGCTCTTTCGGTGTGCAGTCAGCCTAGTGAAGACCTGTTTCAAATCCCAACCCAAGAGACGATGCAAAAAAAAAAAAAAAAAAAAAACAACTGTGAAAAAGAG